>NC_044048.1:12998476-13008476 GCF_902167405.1 Gadus morhua | reverse complement strand
TCTGGTGAGTGACATTGATCCTGTGGTGATTGACCCCTGATCTCTGGCTCTCCTCGCCGGGGGCCCCTTGGGGACCCAACCAATATGGGCCATCAGCCTCTCCCAATCTAATCATTGTTTTCACATAATACGACTGAGTGCTATTAACTTACTATCAGGTTATGAGTTCCTGCTGCTGGGGACAACACACACACACACACACACACAAATACACACACGCACACGCATATACACACACACACTTACACACACATGTACACACACGTACACACACGCAGGTGCACAGATGCACTCGCAGATATACATGCACATGCACACAAACATTCGCACCCGCGGAGCATGGACAAGCAAACACGCAAAGACACACACATGCACATACACAAGTACACACACACACACACACACACACACACACACACACACACACACACACACACACACACACACACACACACACACACACACACACACACACACACACACACACACACACACACACACACATGTTTTGTCACATAAGTTGTGTCATGTATACTGTTTTTACCCTAACTTGAGTAGAATACTTTTACTTTAACTGAACGACTGTTGTCTGAGCAGATTTACACATGTACTGGATCATATATTATTCATTTATATTTCCATCACCGCAAGCATTTGATAGAGGAAAATGTGAACATGCTTGGAAGATAGGACTCATAGAAAGTGGCCTGCTCTTTATTATAGAGGGAAATAAAATGGAGATAGATCTTATGTTTGACTGCTCTGTCATCAACTTATTACATGTTTTCTGGGGGCATACTCATCTGAGGTACAGAACCATCCATAGAAAAAATCATCTTCAAAAGACCTTCATTGATTTAACCTAAGAGATATATCCAATCACCACACCTACTCCTTAATTCTACCATCCCTCTGTCTTATCACTTACTGTGGGTGCTTTTAATAGCATCTGGCTGTTATGTTATTTTCTTAATTTTATTTACAGCCGAGGTGGTATATAATGTGTTGTGTTTGCGCATGCATGTGGATGTGTCTCTTTGTGTGTGTGCGTGTGTGTGTGTGTGTGTGTGTGTGTGTGTGTGTGTGTCTAAATGTGTGTGTGTGGCTGTGTGTGTGTGTGAATATGTTTGTGAATGTGTTTGTATCTGTGTCGCTGCCTGAGTATGTATATCTCTGCGTTTCTATGTGTCGGTGTCTGTATGTGTCTGTGTCTGTGGTAATGTGTGTGTCTGTTTGTGTGTGCCTGTGTGTGTGGGTCTGTGGCTGTGTGGTTCAGTACAGGACAACCGGGTTGTGCTTACAGATCTGATTGAGCAGTGTGCAGCACTGCGCGTAGCGGGTGCTTTCTGTTTGTCAGTGTGTGTGTGCGGATGCTGGATCACTGAGGACTCTTTCATCCTGGCCGATCCCCAGGTGGGCGAGCTGGAGAGAGGAGTCATAGTGGGGCAGGCACCCTTCATCCAGAGCCCCCTTTGATAATCAGCCCTAATTGGTCTGAGTCCCACTCTCATGAGGGAGCTAATTAAAACAAGGTGTTGACGGAGAAAAATAACAAAGTTAAGTGTTTGTGCGCTTGCACGCCGGCGTCCGGGCGTAGATATCGGCGCGTAGAATGCACTCCTTACAGGCTGTATTTATTTACAGAGTAAGCCTCCATGCATTTAGGAGTTATTATCTGTTTGTCTGAAGGCGCGCCATGTTTAGTTTCTGTATGTATGCTCTCTAAAGCATGCACACTATATTGGATGTTGCATATACACACACATGCGCGAGTGAACGTGTTGATAGTAGTCCATGGCTAGTGCAACGCCAAAGGCAATTTATATGTCTGTGTGTGTGTCTATTGCACACATATACACACACACAGACACACACACACACACACACACACACACACACACACACACACACACACACACACACACACACACACACACACACACACACACACACACACACACACACACACACATCATGCAGATTTACTGCCCCTCGATGACACATTGATTGAAATCCTCCTTTTATGGATGAGGAGGACATATTTCTCGGCCGGGATAAAACAGTGCATGTGCAGGGTAAATCAGACACTCTCGCCCTCACATTCCATGCTTTCTGGCTTATTTAATCTCATTCTGTCGCCCCGACTGCTTCTCTCTCTATCTCTCTCTCTCTCTCTCTCTCTCTCTCTCTCTCTCTCTCTCTCTCTCTCTCTGTTTATTTCCCTTTGTCTCTCCTGTCTGATTCTTCTATTTTTGTTGTTGTAAATATTTAGTGCCGCACGAATCTCCCCCAGAAAGAACATCGCTGCTCTGCGATTGAGTCACAGGATTTTCCACCACATCTTCACATTACCGGGCACCTTTTAAAAAGACTCTGTGGATTCTCTGAGGTTGATTCTGTTTTCGTGGCTGATGTGTCACAGAGAGAGTGTGCGGGCCGCGGCGTTGGGCCGCCTGGCAAACGGTGGGGTGAAAGTGAATTAAAGCATTAAGAGATGAGACGAGGCATCGGAGAGGACGTGGGGGGGAGTGATGGAGAGGGACTGTGCAACAGATCGGGAGCGCCGTTGCCTCCTAGCTGTTTTGTCAAGACAGCCTATTCAATTTGTTCTCCTCTACTTCTTTCCCGGTCTTCCCCCATCTCTTCTCATTTCCCTTTTTTCCTTTTCGCCGGTCGTCTCCATTTACTTATTGAACTGTTCTGCCATTGATCCGCCCATCGACTGGCCCTCTGATCCATCCTCCATCTGTCTGGCGCTGACAGACTTTTAATTGATGAGAGAGCAGGTCAAATTAAGCAATTAGGCCAAGTGGCGGAAAAAGAGACAGAGCCGCATGTCTTTTTCAGGTAGACGAAGGGTTGGGGGGGGGGGGGGGGGGGGTGGAAGAAGGGAGGGAGGGAGGTGAGTGGGGGGTGTTGTGAATGATAATGAATGCAGGAGGCATAGGCAGATGTGGAGTGTTTACGCTTTTTCATTTTGGAATTTGAATGAATTTTTCATAGCTATTCATAAAAAATCCATCAATATTTCACCTGGGGAGAGTGAAGGAGAAAGGGAGGGAGGGAGGGAGGGAGGGAGGGAGGGAGGGAGGGTGCGGGGAGAGGAGGAAAAAGGACGGAATGAGTTGTCATGAAAGTCCATTGAAGCAAACAGAGCCACTGAAGAAGAAGAGAGATGGGGGAGGTGGAGGGATGTTTATGCCTAGGACACAAACACCTAGGGTGGAGTGTTGGGGGGGGGGGGGGGGGGGGCGAAGGGGGTAGAAGATGTGACAGGATGGGGAAGGGAGAACAGGGGGAGGGCCTGCGATGTAAATGTCTGGGTGAGAATGCGAGCAGCGGTTGGTGTGGTAGCTATTGCGAGGTGTGTTTGCGTGTGTGTATTTTTGCATGTTTTTTCATTTTTTTCTTCCTGGGTGCTATTGTGCCTATCTCGGTGTGTGTAAGAGTGCGTGTGTGTGAGTGTGTGCATGATAGGTTAGGACAGCGGCAACGTCGGAGCTATCTCCCTGCCTCTAACTGTAGCAGCAGGAGTGGGGTTCTGTTAATTTTCACTTTGTCAGAAGCGATTATGTGAAGATGAAGCCTCTTCCCTTCCCCATTAACATACGCCGGCTCAGACACCCGTGGCTGAGAATCCTGTTGTCGTGGTGCGTTCCCACGTGGCTTCTGTTCCTCCTGTGCTCAGAACCCCTCCCGGTTCCGATCCCGAGCTCCTGAAACCTCCTTCCTATTCTAATGCTCAGAACTCATCTTCGTGCCAGATGACTGGTGCTTCGTGCTGATTGGCTGCTCTGACGGTGACACTGAGGTGTATTTCGGAAGACTGGATTAAATACCGGCCATGGTCCAGTGATCAGTGACCAGCGTTGACCCTTGCTGGCGGCCTCTTGTTGAACTCTGACCTCTCTGGGCTGTGACGCTACATATGTTAAGGGGAGTAGAGGCAGGGCGGGGAGGGGGGTGCCGGGGACGGGGGGGGAGTGGGATGTCATTTGCATGAATTTATGCTTGCGGGCGTGTTGGTCATCCGTCTACAGGTAGTCAATTAAATATCTAATTAAGTGGGGAGGAGTTTGAATAATGTAGAGGTATTGACCGGGCGGGGGCGGGCTGCGACTGGGGGGGGGGGGGGGGTAGGCAGCTTGAGGTAAATCATGTCGGCGGCATGCTGGAGAGCACCACACACCACAACAGTCGCTGCTCTGTGACCAGCGCTGAGGCAAGTGGCGTGCAAAAACACTGGAGACACAGTCGGTTTCTTCAAATTTCGTACTCGAAATCTCACGGAAACTATTGCCTTACACGATGCGGCGTCGCACAGACCCGGGTTGAGCTGGTGAGCCGCCGCCGCCGCAAAGTTATTTGCTTTGTTTTGGATTTTTGTTTTAAATAAAATGATTCAGTCCTTCGGGAACAAGGAGCGCCTATGTTCCCTGGAACGGGGAGGATGTTGACTTGATTTTTTACTACGCTTCCAATGGATGCTTGCATGTAATCACACAAACAATGTTGATGAAAAACAAGAGTGGACGGCCAAGTCTGTGGAGTTCTCTGGTGCCACTCACTCCCATCCTATTGTCTGGCTGTATTTGAGTGAGTGAGTGGGTCTGTGTGCATGTGTATGGGATTCAGACACACACACACACACACACACACACACACACACACACACACACACACACACACACACACACACACACACACACACACACACACACACACACACACACACACACACACAATCAAACGCTTACACACACTGAAACACACACACTCAAACAACCCTGACTTATCCCTCTGTTTCCTTGCAAGCTTTTGTAAAGCAGGATTTAGATGTGGCTGAGATGCTGGCAACACTTGATTTCCTTGTCTTGAGCATAACAAAGACCGCGAGCAATACAAGCCAACATAATCTCTAATGCTTCATCTTCTCTCCCTCCTTCTCATCCTCTACTCCTGTAGGTTTTGCAAATGCCCGTGTGTGTTTGTGTGTGTGTGTGTGTGTGTGTGTGTGTGTGTGTGTGTGTGTGTGTGTGTGTGTGTGTGTGTGTGTGTGTGTGTGTGTGTGTGTGTGTGTGTGTGTGTGTGTGTGTTTATGACTGTGTTTGTTTCCTGTCAGATCAAGTGACTTACAACGAACAACAGACAGATTGGGATAAGGTGTACTTTTATGAAGCTCATGCAACGCAGCCGGACAGGAGGTGGGTGTTTAGGAGTCAGACATGGTGTCCATTGTGACGCTGTTTGAACGCACACACAATCAGCAACTGTGGCTGTAACCGTGTCACCTAACTGCCCATGGTAACTTCTGCTGTGTGTGAGACAACACGGGCAGCAACACACAACGATGATCCACTTCTCCTCGGAGCCGGGGCCATTGTTGACAGGGCTTACGGTTGAGTTTGTGTACGGAGGGGCGCATGTGTGAATGTAAGTTGAGGGGTAAATAAGCATTCCATGTGGGTGTTTGGTCCTCTGCCAATTGGATGTGCAGTACCATTTGAAGCGAGCGAGCTCTATGAGTCACCCTGGATTACTGTACATTACAGCGGCCGGGGGGATACAGCTGTATGGTGCGGCCAGGTGTTAAACCCGCAGGTCAGAGAGAGTGGGTTGAAGAAAAAATCGGGCAAAATGATTGAATGAGTTGATGTGCGTTTCCTTGTTTCTTCCTGTTACAAGAGACGCATATTTCTGATTCCGAGAAACTATGTTGTTCTATGGAAAAACCAACAGATAGGAATCAGCTGGGGCCGGCATGTCAGCACATTAACCTGCCCCCTGCCCCCTGCCCACATTCATCCTGTTGAAGCTGCTGGCAGACTCATTGAGTCATTTAACTCACACACACAGCTTATTCTTATCCGCTTTATAAACTAATTTGATGAATTTAATTATGTCGTCCAAACGACATGAGGCTGGTCAGAACTACCTACTAAAGATTGTGTGTTGATGAGTTATATCGTCATTCAAACATCCAAACAAGATACATAGTTCCATCCTTTGGTAGTGGTTTCCAACCGATTTTACTGGTCAATCTTCCTAAATAATAATTTCAAGTCCACAAGATAAATATAATTGAATCCAAGAATTTTTGTTCACATTCTACAATTCCTGCTTTTAGTGTTTGTTGTTTATTTGTGTTATGTTGTTTCTATGGGGATCACCCCTATGATGATGACCACTATGACGGTGATCATACTCTACACTCAGGACAAACAGGCATTCAGCAGAAAGGCTCGTAACCCCTGTGTTGGTTTTAGTGTTGTCGTTTTGAGGCGTTTGTTTTCTAAAGTGTAACTTTACTGTTATCGTTTTGTAGTGCTCTAATGCTTTTTTGTATAGAGTTGTGCTTTATCATTGTGGTGGTTTAGTGTTGCAGTGTATTCATGATTTGTGCATTTTATCTTTGTAGTTTAGCATAGTTATTTTGAGTTTTAGTGTTATTATTGTGTGGTACATTATAGCAATGCAGTTATATCGTGTTTCAGTGTGGTAGCGTGTGGTACCTGATAGCCATGTAGTTTAGTGTATATATCCTGTTTTAGCATTGAGCGTGTACTACCTTAAAGCGATGATGTTTAGTGTAGATCCTGTTTTAGCATTGAGCGTGTACTACATGTAGCAAAGTAGTTTAGTGTAGATCTATCCTGCTTTAGCCATGTAGCGTGTGGTACCTTACAGCGATGTAGTTTAGTGTAGATCCTGTTTTAGCATTGTAACATGTGGTAACTTACAGCGATGTAGTTTATCAGGCGGATGAGAAGGGGAGACTGTCTTTCCTCAGCCTTTACCCCTTACTGGCTCCCTCCAAATCTTTTTCCTTAATCCCTTCCATTTCCTCCTCTTTGACTCATGTCCTCTCTCTCTTCCCTCCTCCCTCCCCTCTTCCTCTGTGTCGCTCCCTCCAGATGTGTTAATCAGTACTCCCTGTTAACATGTGATTCCCCCATATGTCTTCCCCAGCGCTCAGGTGTACTGGGGAGTGCGGCGCGTGCAGGTGTGTGCGACCATGTGTGTGTGGGTCGGCATGCGGGTGTGGCATTCACCTGAACATTGTCTATTCATGTCGGGGTTTGATTGTCATTGAACGTGTGTGTTTGCGTGCACGCGTGTGTGTTCGCGTGTGTGGTTGCGTTTGTGTGCGTGCGTCTCGTGCGTATGTGTTCCAGCAGGCTACCGGGACCGTTCTATGGGGCCTCCGCTGTCGACTCAAATCAGGCTCCGCTCTCCATGAGTGAACACACTAATCCATGTGTGTGTGTGTGTGTGTGTGTGTGTGTTTGATGTGTATGTGTGAGTGTGTGTGTGTGTGGGGGTGAGTGGTTGTGTGTGTGACCGTGTGCGTGTATGGCCTCCTGCACGTTTGGTAAGCGTGCTAATCCAGGGGAGGGCCCTGCCTAACACCCCATGAAAACGCTCCATACACCAGCAATTAGAGCGCAGGGGGCCCGGGCTCCCTGCGCTACTCTCTGGGGGAGACAGGGGGAGACAATAGCAGGGAGGAGAGAGGGGAGGACAGGGGGCGACGATAGGATCACACCCCAGGGATGAGAGGAGGGGCAAGGCTCTGACATGTTGCGTGGCTCTGCCGAGTGACTGGGGGAATGGGCGGGGACACCATATATATACCAAGATGGATTCAGTGTGTTGAGGGCACCAGATTGGCTGCTTTATTGCACTATTGCTGAATCCAAAAGCGCACATCCATCTCCTAGGGTGGGAGATAAGATGGCCAACAATAAATGCAGCATGAATCCAGACTGATTGCTATCCACGGGGAGATAGTAGGCTGAGACACAGAGCTGTACAGTCTTGGTTATGAGTTAACTGTCTGAACACATCGCTTGCGGAACACAGCATCTTTCTTCCATTACAGCCCCCCCATTGAGAGATCGGCTCTGTTTCTCTCTCTGCCTCACAGTTCCACTCTGATTTCTTACTGCATCCTTGGTGTGTGTGTGTGTGTGTGTGTGTGTGTGTGTGTGTGTGTGTGTGTGTGTGTGTGTGTGTGTGTGTGTGTGTGTGTGTGTGTGTGTGTGTGTGTGTGTGTGTGTGCTCATGTAGAACTCTTAATCGAGGATGAGGAGACACCAGCACTTGGCATGGAGCCTACAGCAGAAACCAGCGTAACACTTGTGTGAATGTGTGCGGTGTGTTGTTTCATTTTCAATTTAGTATAATTACTCATATTTCATTAAAACTGGGTTTTCTGTTATTATCATTATTATGGAAATTACCTTTTTGAATCTTTATTGATAGTAAAATTCAAGTGATGATTAAATTAAAACAATAATCACAAGAGAATGGCATTATTATAAATGTTCTCAGGTACATAATACCTGAATTGCTGCTGTATCAAGCTGACTAGTCAATGTTGTAAAGTTGTTTGTTGGCAAAGTGCTGGCATATTTCCACAAAACAAAAGTGGATGTAAACCAAACGACCATTGTCGTCTAAAACAATAACACATTTCTGAAACCTTTGTGATAAGCGGCAGCAAAATAAACAAAACAACCAGCTTGCTCAGTAATGTCCTTCTGTCCCACTTCTGGAAAAACAACAGAGGAAATAATAAAGGATTCAGCACACAAGTAATAGAACAAGAAGATAAATATATTCTCATAGTAGAAAGATTGAAGTTTACTACCATGATGTTTGTAAAGTGCTGTGTGAGGCAATAAATAAGCAATATGCAATACAATATACGTAATAGTCAGCCAACATCAAATACTTTAACAGGACATAAGGTTGGTCCACGATGTACTCTACTTTGAGTGCTAATGCCTGAAACAAAGTAATCGACCTGCCATTAACAGACATATATACTGTGCCTGTCTATACACAGGCAAACGCGCACATCGGCGCATACATACACACACACACACACACACACACACACACACACACACACACACACACACACACACACACACACACACACACACACACATACACACACGCACACACACACATGAATGCAACGCACCAAGCATAACTGACACACACAGCGGCAGATTCGTGATTTCCCTTGCATAACCACGCGTCGTAGCAGTAGCTCTAGCAGAGCCAGTGGTGGTGCCTTCAAATCATCGCCATGGGCCATAACCTTGAAAACTCTTGAGTTGAAAACATTTCCCCCACTTCTTTATCGCTATTTATGTTGACAGCACCTCGGTGGCTTGCGACGCTCAATCTATCAAAGCATTTCTCTGCCTGTTTCAAAACTGCTTCACTGGCTCTTAGAGAAACAAAAAAAGAGGCTGTCCCTTTGTGCTTGAATGAAATAGTATTGCTTTTGAACTCCCAGGTCTCCCCCCCTCCCTGTCCCCCCTGCTCTCTACCCCCTCTCTGCCTCTCTCCTTCCATCTTTCATTTTTAATGCTTGTTCCTGAATAGGTTTGTAATAAAGAATAGGTACAGTAAGTAGCATAAAATATTGATTTTGTACATTTCCTTATACATTTTTATTCTGTGGAATGATTAAATTTTTCATATTTTCTGCACGGGGGAGGATTCTGACAAATTCATCTCTGTTTATTGTGTGTGAGCACACAACTGATGTTCCCAATTTAGGGGAATGAATAATGCAGCTGTGTGTGTGTGTGTGTGTGTGTGTGTGTGTGTGTGTGTGTGTGTGTGTGTGTGTGTGTGTGTGTGTGTGTGTGTGTGTGTGTGTGTGTGTGTGTGTGTGTGTCTGTGTGTGTGTGGTAAGACCTGTGACGCACACACAAAGACATTCACACACACTCCTGCACATGCCGTCTGTGTGGGTGTTTGTGTCAGGCGGCGAGACCAATTTTTCTCCCAATTTGGCAGAATGATGCTTTCTGTTACATACACACTGAAATCAATTATTTGTTGATGGTGAGATAAATACAATATTATTCTATGTATACTAACTGTGTGTGTGTGTGTGTGTGTGTGTGTGTGTATGTGAGCATTTGTTTTCATGAGTGTATGTGTGTGTGTCTGAGTGTGCGTGCATGTGTTCGTG
>NC_044048.1:12965976-12993476 GCF_902167405.1 Gadus morhua | reverse complement strand
TCCCCTGAAATACTCATGTTTCTTCAATGGCGTGGGAGGGTTGTCGTCGTACACGTGTTCCCAGAGTCGAGGTTTCCACAGTAATAAGCTGAGAGGAGCCAGCCTGGCAGAAGATTTAAAGATCTTCAGCTCTCACTCACACACGGAGGGACATCGGGGAACAGGGCAGGGAGTGTGCTGCCTGCACTCCCCTCGGGGGCATCAGACTGTGTGGCGGTGGTTTCATCCAGACGTGGTCAGCTGCAGCAACAGCCAGAGCTTCGGCCACTATTGTCAGTAGAAGGATCTACTGCTTCCGACGTCACGTTATGGTCTACCACAGTACACTTTAGCCGTACGGCATCCCGTGCCCATCTGCATCCCATGGGCCCTCTGGTCTCTTTGCTGTCTGTGACAATGGGCTCTATGAGGCAGGTTCACGGGAGAAGTCAAGTGCAGTCTAAGGTCGCAACATGGATCCTCTTTGTGTACCGTCTGTATGCGTGTCTGTTTATGTTTGTGTGTGTGTGTGTGTGTGTGTGTGTGTGTGTGTGTGTGTGTGTGTGTGTGTGTGTGTGTGTTTTTGTGTGCACGTCTGAGGTAGAGAGAGGGGGATGACGAGAGGGTAAAGGAGAGAGCGAAAAGATGGTAAAAATCTGAAATGCATTTGGGACACACAATAGGCAGAGTTTTTTTTCCCACAAGGATTAAGTGGAATGGATTAAAGCGGTGCGTACGGTTGGATCGCTGCGCTCTCTCCCCTGTACAGGGACCATATCACAAGACACATTCATACCTCAAACACAAACATCTACTGTAGCACTCCGAGCTCAAGGCAACTCGAATGTCGCTAATCCCAGTCACCCCGACACAACAGGCCCTGATCAAGTTCAACGCGGCGTGGCCTGGGAATCACATTCCTTGAAATAATATTCCGTCATTCGTGTGATTTTAATAACAGTTTCGGATCAAGTGCTGCTATTATTTGTCCTGCGGGTGTGCGGTGGGGGGGGGGGAGGGCGGTAAGTGGTACGGGCGCGTTCAGAGGAGGCGTAGCGGGACAGCAGCCGTTCATGGAGAATAGAGTGGTGTTGTTTGTTCAAAGGCTAATCCAGACAATCACATGGAGAAAGTGGCTCCCAATTGCCACTCTCTGACCACCTGCCTCCCTGACCTCTTCATTGATTTATTGACTTGGGTTTGTCTGGATGTGGACATGTTCCCTCCTATCCCGCCTCCTCCTTGGTTTTTCTGTATGCACAATATCTATGCATACGATATCCACCTGTGCCTTCCTACTTTCGTCACCTCTGTGGGCGGCGACTTCTGATTTTTTCAATATTGTGGAGGTCGAAACCGAAGGGGAACGTCACTCTTGGCTGTTTTCTAATATAAGCGAGTACTGCTTCATAATCAACTTCTCTGTTCAACCAGATTTTAGCTCATCTACCATCACACTTCAGATATGAATCTAAAGCCTGATTTGTGAGACTAAACCAATGTAGACCAGGATGTTTTCACAACAAACATAATAACCAGTGCTCTCGAGCTTGATGGTTCCTCTTTAACTGAGAACACACTGCTCATGACCATATCTCTAGAATATATTATATTATTGTACTAACACATTTACACCTATTTAGGGTCCTTTGTTCTGAACTGCCTCAGTGGGACAAGAAAGGACAAATTTTATATGTGTGATGAGGACCTTGAATCTCTAAAGATGTGAGTGACAGCTCATTGCATACAACCTAAAAAGCCATTGCCAGTGCCACTCCTCTTCCTTAATGGCAAAATCTGTGCAGTGACTCCTAGTGGTCAAACCCTCCCAGTGTATAGGAGCGCTGCAACTGCCCGTTTCGGCCAGTCACCATGAAGAGAAGGGCCGCCAGCCCTCCATTTCCCTGCAGTTAGAGTATCAGGATGTTGGCAGGAGAGAAGAAAGGAGCAAGGGAAGGAGAGAGGAAGACATGCCTCCAGGGACGCATTTTAATTCACTCAATTGCCCTATATTCCCCTGCAGTTTCTGTTTTGATGATAGTGACGCTTTGCATATCTTCACCCTCCGAGCCGAAAGATGATCATGTGTGTGTGTGTGTGTGTGTGTGTGTGTGCGTGTGTGTGTGTGTGTGTGTGTGTGTGTGTGTGTGTGTGTGTGTGTGTGTGTGTGTGTGCGCGTGTGTGTGTGTGTGTGTGTGTGTGTGTGTGTGTGTGTGTGTGTGTGTGTGTGTGTGAGTGGTTGTGGGGGGGGGGGGGGGGGGGGGGTTCTGCCCTACAGCATCATTGTGTGGGCATAAGGGGTGGGGCTTGAGATAGTACAGATAGAGCTTGAGAGGGGGGAGGGGTAGAAGAGAGATAAGATAAAGAGTTATTCTTTGTGAGACAGAATTGTAAAGTGTGAATCACACGTGACATGTTCTGTATATGTTTTGTTTCAGTCATAAATATGTGCTCTTTACAAAACGCTCTCTCTCTCTTCTGCAGCTAGTAACTTGTTGGGAGATGAAAGTGTAAGGAGGATACGTAACATATTTGAAGTAAGACGTATTTGTGATATATCTATGCATGACTTTTTGTCTCCTTTGAGGCATGCACACTTCTGTGTGGTCTCATCAAAGTCAATCAACCCCAAACAATGCCAATGCTAATAGATGTTGATCTTCACACTGACAATCCAATGTAGGTATGACAAGCCCATTCATGAAATATGTCATGCATAGATGTGGTGGAGTGTTGAGTGTTGATTAGGAGGAAGCAAGATACAAGCACTGAACGTAAACGCAACTAACTCAGTTAAAGTTAGATTAACAAGGGGAGAGGTGTGCCTTAGCAACAATTAGCTTTCACACTTGTTGTTCCCCAGCTTCAGGACTGTGAACCACGCTCTTTGGTACGTTTAGTCAGGTGCGAGTGCTGCATTTGAGCCTGGCCACAAGCTTGGGAACTGGGCTTTGAATCTAAACGTTGGCCCGGGGCTCAAACCGGGTCTGCCAGATATAAGTAGCTGGAGTCACAACTTATTGACTTTGTTATGACTGCTGCAATTTTCCCCTTCTGAAAAATTCTTGTAGTGGCTGCTCGTGTGTTTTAGTTAAAAGAAAAATAAGTAACAGTTAAAGTAATTTCTGTGAGTGTTGATACTGCTATTGACTCAAGTCTAAATATGTCCTCATTTGTCAAACATGATCAAGTGAGCCCCATTGCAAGTTGAGTTTGAAGGGTCCCACCCTGTTACAGCAAAGAAAGGGTTATGTTGAAACAAACAGAATTCAGAGATGTGCGTGACTTTGTGCATGCAGGGGTACACTTGTGCATGTGTGAAGTGCTGTGTATTTCTGGGAAGAGCAGTTTAACAGAGATTTATTTTTGTTAGTTTTATGGCCTTGGTGAAACTCTACGCCTGCCCTGGCACCTTGCCAACCCACCTTTATTCCAGATGTTACCATGGTGAAACGTATGGGAGGTATCCAAGCAACCAGACAGTGGTTTGAGAAGTGGAGACGACTGTTGTGTGAATTGAGTTTGACAGACAGATCTCGACGAAAAAAGAGAGCAGATGAGAGTGAGAGAACACACAAAGCATTGGCTTACTCTGTGTTGTTGTTCTCCCACTAGAGGCAAATGTCTGGTGTTGATTAAAGCCCTGTCTTAATGTGATTATCACCCCGATGGTAAGACGCTCGCTCATTCCCCCTGCAACATTGATTTCCATTTAAAACTTTAATCGAGAGGAACAAACATTGGTATTAGCTATTCACACTCTCCATCGCTCTCCTGTTACCGTCCTTCCAGCACCGGGCTCCGTCCGGACCTACAGGGCTGCTTGTAAGGGAAGCTTGGCGGACCGGGAACAGGAGAAAAGGGCTGGATTTTGGGAACAGAGTTTAGGATTTGGTTGTGGTACCTGGAGCCGTGCCACGGAGCCGACCTGTGGGGTTTGGAAGGATAAATGACCACATTGTCCCGTGAAGTCTTGTATTGTATTGCTACCTCCTACGGCAGTATCTACCCATGAGCAAAGGCTATGAGAAAAACCCTGTACTGGCTGCGGTTGGCCCACGGCCAAAGTAATCTTAACTCTCTTAGTGTGAGACAGAGGAACAAAAGGAGTATAACCTTCTGAGAGAGATGATACAGGGAGGCTTTCCTGGGGGTGCCAGCCAGGAGTTGGACCAGTATGATAAAGGAATATTGGCTTTGCGTGTCACCAAGATTGAGCTAGTACTGTGATAGCTAGCAAGCTAACCAGTCTGTTGGGTTTCTTTCCTATTCACCAATAGCTCTATCTTTCGACTGTTCACACTCTCTGTAATTAAGCAGCCATGCGGGTTTATGGGGTGAAATCATTGGCATTTTTCACAAAGCAACATTTCCCAGCTGCAGGGATGCTGGTTCATTCCTCGACTCCTCCCTTGGGCAGGACGTCGCCCTAACTGCTGCCCAGAAAACACTTCCAACTGCTGCCCGTGCCCAGCAGGTTACTACCTCGCCGGGTTCAAGCTGCTGTCATTTTGTGAATTGATGTCGCTGGGTGAATGCGAGGCATTACCTGTAAAGCACTTTGAGTGGACGTACTGGCTAAAGAGCCATATAAATGAAGTCCATTTGCCATTGGCTCTGTCTGTTATTGAGTTTGTCATTTGAGCCAAACACGAGCCCTTGCTTATGTGTGCTTCTGTTTTAGGACTTGACCGGTATCTCCCTTATTGTTGAATTTCCCCCCTAGTACACGGGACAACAGACACCGGGGTCTGGGGCTTGAGGGGGGAGGGCATGGCCCATTGTTTTTCACTCATTTTCAGCTCTACTCTTGCCTTAACTGATCGATTTCCCACACCGTCTGCATTCGCAACCTCCCTATAAAGGAAAGGCTGCTTGAGGAATGAGAAATGACAGACTCATACAGGTAAACTCATGTCGGGTAGGATGGTGGCAGGAGATGGAATTAGGGATGGGCATGATTAGTCGACGTAAAGAATCGAATAATTGATCATAAGAATTTCTTCGATGACGTACATTTTTCATTGATAAAACTAATGTATTTTTACAATTACCACTCGTAGTGTTGTTCAGCAGAGAAACAGTCTGCCAAAAACGTTGACGTTGCTTAGCAACCGGACACGCTGGGGTTGATAAGTTACCGGACTACTTACGGAGTGTTAAGAAACACGTGAATCAGGCAAAAAATCCACTTTCCTTGACAGTGGTCGAGTTCGGTGTGCATAAAAGTACCGACGGACCAATTGCAAACTACTGCAACTGCTGATGCCATCTCTCCCCAAACCAATCGGAATAAGTGTATACATGTCGATTATAGCGGACTACACCACCTCTTCTATTCCGCATGGAGTTCTATTCCGATCAGAGAATTGTATTCTGTTTGAGGCGTATATATGATCGTTTTCTATTCCGATTGAGCTGTTCTTCCACTTCTAATCGGATCAGAAGTGTAATGTAAACGCAGCTAGTGCGAGTCTGGCATCCAAGCACAACTTCAGAACTTTCTGAGGGAGGCCCCCCCACCTCTGGATTCCACCCCTACACAGGCTGTTGGAAGTGAATGGAATACGGTTCCCCCGGCTTGCCAAGTTAGCACGGAGGTACCTGTGCATCACGGCAACGTAGGTCCCCTCTGAGCGGGTGTTTTCGGCGGCTGGACTGACGGTCACCAGGCTGCGTCTGACCCAAGAGCATGATAACATCCTAATCTTTCTCAACAATTATCAGTAGACTGGTGCTGAAGTTGTACGTGAGTTACTGGTTCTTTTTTCTGAAGCTATGTTAATAAGCCTAATTCTTTGTTAGGTAGGCTAACAATCACCCTACTCTGCCTTTTTTGATAGTTTTGAGTTACATTTGGCAAAACCTGTCCGAACTAAGTATGACATATTTTTGGTTAAGTTGCAACATGATTTGTTTTATATTATTATTATTATTATTATTTTCGGAAAAAACGAGTGTCAGTTGTGTTTATGAGCACCGACTTCCAGCTGCAGGCTCCGTTGCTTTAGAGCACGGTAGCGCATATCAAGTGTAACCATTGAACAGATCCGGTTTAACTGCCACAAGAGTTGTTCATCTAATAATAAAGATCTCAATGAGGAAAACACGCTGTGTTTTTGTATTTTCATTGCATTTTGAATATAGCACATAAATAGTTAGTTTTAATATACAATTATTGATGATTAATCGAAAAATGTATCGTTAATTCTCCCGGCGATTGACTAAGACAATTTAATCAAATTCCCATTCCTAGATAGAATACTAGTATACTAAATACATCAGGACCTTAAGTATGGCTAGTGGCTTCCGACTGTAAAGCCCTTTAAGTAAGTAGATTAAGAAAATACATTGTGTTTTGTTTGCTGAGGAAAAAGCCAAATTCAGATGCATTTACTAATGAGGGGTGGGCGAATGATAGATGAGCTTCTCATTGGCGAGACAGATCGATGTGCTTGTCAAGATTTGCATAATCATCCTTATCATCAGCATAAATACTCACTCTGGGAGTGATATTTAGAGTTCAGTACATAAGTGAGAGACGGATACAAGTGAGGAGAACGGGAGAGCGATTGCGTGAACAATCTCATTTTAGCATTAACTAGAGCACATTCTGGGGGTTCAAGTGGCTGCTGGGGAGGCATTAGTGAGTCATAACGCTGCTTTCTTTAACACCCCATCTCTCTTTTATCACCTTTTATAATTAAAGAGTTCTGGGGGGTTGTGGAACAAGCAGAAATAAATAAGAGAAGTTTGCTCTGTGTATGTATATGCATGCGTGTGCTTTTGGATATCCTTGCATGCGTATGTGTGTGTGTGTGTGTGTGTCTGCGTGTGTGCATTTGTCTGTGTTTGTGTAGATGCATGTTAAATAAGCTTGTGTGTGGTGCATGTGTGTGTGTGTGTATGTGCCACAATCAATAACAATGCTTAGTCCCACATGTGCGTCATTGGAAATTCATAAATATATGACGTCCAAAAGACAGCCCTGTATACCTTAGGTGTCCCATTTCTACACTGCATATACTGTACATCCCTATGCCCTGTCCTACCTTCAAGTCTTTTCTGAGTGTACCACCTTGTCTGAACATGTGGAGGAGGATTCAAGGTCAGAGGAGAGACAGCCACAATGTCGTTGTTGTTCCCCTCCGTGTTCCATGTTTCACCTCACCACCAGCCCCTTCCTGGAGGATACCAGCAGCTCGGAAGCGCTGACATTAAGCAGACGCTCGGGGAAATGGCAAACGACTGTAGGTTGTGCTATTCACACATACACAGCGCCACTGTCAACGGAGGCCATCTCAGGCTCCTGAGAGTGTTTAGCGTGTGAAGTCTGTCTTGTTTGTCTGTGTGCCTGTGTGCCCAAGCCGTTGAGCACGCTTGCTTCCTCCTACCCGGGTCGACCCCTTCATGTGTGCATACTCAATCTAAAACCTGTACCCTCCCCTCAGATAACTGCCAGACTCAATAGATCCAGACGGTTTTCTACTCAAACAACAAACTGGCAGAATCCTGTCCTACAACCAAGTCCAGTGTGTTGCTTTTGTCTTCTGCATTTATTGACTAGGATTTGTCCACAATATATTCCTGTGTGTTTGTTAAAAGGCCGTATTTTTCCCCCTTTCAATGGCCATCAGTATTGATGCACATCATGTATTCTGTTTCATCGGCGTGTTAAAAGGATGTGACCGGCCCTGAGAGACGTGGCCAGGGTGGCGTTGCCTTGCTAGAGGACAGAGCCCATTGAAATGCCAGCTGAGTTTCTGATAGAGAGACAACCGCACTGATCAATCAGGGATCTCCTCATTCATTATTCACATTGGGCTCGTCCAATCGCTAGGAGCCTAGGGCCAACGCACGCAGTCATCAATGCTGCTATTGATTATCAGGCCTCATCAGCGTTTGTTTGGCTTGTCAAATCAATGCCTTTTTAACGGTGCGTTGTCCCTAAAGGAGACCGCCGATGAATATTTTGTAGCCAGGCGCATCTCAAAATATTTCAAAGCCACTCGCTGCGCTAACTTCCTATTGTTGTTGCTGCAAATAGACTTCAAGTTTTTTACTATTCAAACATTACATCTAGTCAGTGTCAGTGTACTGGTACAGGGTACTGATACTAGTGCTAACCCGAAGAAATCCTTAAAATGGTAAGTAGAGGGGTTAATCCATTTACTGTGACTATGAATTATAGGGTTATATTAAATAGCACGACTAAATAGCGTGAATAAATGTGATGAAGGATGAGGTGACAAATAACTTTTTACACACGCGCATATGCGTGGGTGTGTGTCAGAGGGAGTGTGTATGTATTCTTGGTAAAAACGACTCAACTGCATGTCGACTTGAAACCGAGGGACTTCCAATTCAGTTTCCTAGAACATTTCAGCAACAAAGTCTACAGAGAAGCCAGAGGGAACTTGTCACTTGTGCCAAAAAAGGACGTTTGGATGTTAATAGGCTATAATGTTCAAGATAATAGTTTCTTTTGTGGTGTACATTTCAAAAGGTTTTCAGAGCAAAGTGTAAATTATATCCAGACAGTGTGTGTGTTTTTGTTTTTTTGGCGTTATTTTGGCTATGATTCAATTAGCTTGGTACTGCAACAGTAACCCATTTTGACAGCACCTTTAAATCTGGGTTTCTGTGGGAAACCACACTGTTGCTCTTACTGCCCCCCCCCCCCCCCCCCCCCCCTCCTCTCTCTCAGCCACCCGGGTTATCTTTATAGTCCCAGTAATGAGGGTCACCATGAACCAGATCCTATGTGTCAATGTGTGCTTATGTGTAATTGGGTCAACAATGATATTTATTTGTTGTTCTAAAACCCCGCTCCCATACAAACATGGAGGCATGCTCCCCAAATCCCCCCCCCCCCCCCCCCCCCCCTGAGCTTTGTCAGTCCCCCCCACTCCTGCCGGCCACTGAGGGAGCTGTGTTATCTCCTGGCCCGCGGAACACAACCTAAACAACAGTTCGTCACCTTTCCTCTTTTCTTCCCCTGTAGTTTCTTCCTCTGTCGTTCTGCGATGTGTGCTGCTGCTCCCTCCTTTAATCTCCTCTTCACTTGGCCGTCCCTCCTCCTCTCCCCTCTGTTTGTTTGACAGGAGCACAGAGGATTAGCTTGATAGGGGACCACTGAAGTGTGTTTACTGTAAAGAGACGTCATGACACTCCTTCCCCTTTCCCTTCACCCCAAGCACTGCGTTTGTGTCTGTGTCTGTGTCTCTATGTGTGTGTGCGTTCCTTCTTGTGTGCGGGTGTGTGTGTGTTTATGTGTATGCATGCCACATTTGCATAGTTTGTGTGTGTGTGTGTGTGTGTGTGTGTGTGCACGCACACATTTGTGTCGGTAGTCACTTGTGTGTCCCTTTACGTGTGCGAGTGTGTGGTTGTGTAATGTGTGCACAGTTTATCTGCGTTTGCGTTTGTGTGTGTGCGTCTATTCCCTAAAATCCCCTCTACTGTATATATAGGGGTTCATTTCTTTCTGTCTGCCCTGTTCCAACCATTCATTCTTTCACTCCCTCATCCCTTGTCACCCCCACAGTGCTGTTGGCCGTGGGCACGTCTTTTGTTCTCTCTCTCTGGGCCCCGGCTGTTAACACCCTGACAACACTAACTGTGCCCCTGGCCAGGAAACACAGGCTGGCCCCGGAGCTGTGTTTGGGGCAATAGAAGAGGGCACAGACAGACGGACAGACAAAGAAAACAAATACATAGAGAGACAAGCAGACATTAAGACGGAATGGAAAGTAGCGTGCATGCACACATCTGCGCACGCACGCACACACATTCACAGACATACCCACACACACAAATACACACACACACATACACATGCGTTCATGGCCACTTCTTCTCCTACCATTGTTCCAGTATTTTCTCTCTCTCTGTCACTCACACACACACACACACACACACACACACACACACACACACACACACACACACACACACACACACACACACACACACACACACACACACACACACACACACACACACACATACACACACACATGTGGAGGGTTCAGCAGAGTATGTGCACTCCTTGTGTCGCTCCACCTGGGGCAATGTGTCAGTGAGTCCAGCCCCGAGGTATATAACAGCCAAGTCTGGCTGCTGTGCGTCATCAAGTATGTTCACTCATAATATCACCACTAGTAAAGACATACACACACGCACAGACACACTCAAATATGGAACGGATCCAATTGCCATTGTGCATGAATTTGTGACACTTTTGCAGTTAAAGGCGACTGAACTGAGTACATTGTTCCCCCTTTTATGCATGTCTGTGTGGCCATGGTCGAATCCCGTCCACGTATATTCGGCGCATATGTGTCTGTGTCTGTGAGTGTGTGTGTGTGTGTGTGCGTGTGTGCGTGTTTGGGTTGTGTATGTATGTGTGTGTTTGTTTGTGTGTGTGTGGGTCATGCTTGTATGTGTGTGTGTGTGTGTGTGTGTGTGTGTGTGTGTGTGTGTGTGTGTGTGTGTGTGTGTGTGTGTTGTGTGTGTGTGTGTGTGTGTGTGTGTGATTGTGTGTGTGTGTGAGAGAGAGAGAGGATAGAGGAGCGTGTTTAGTTCTCCCTGACTGAGTTAGATCTGATAAGGCCGACAGCTACAGGCTGATAGTCCTGAGAGCAGGCAGCCTATCCCCTTCACACAGTGTGGCCCTCTCTTTCTCTCTCTCTTTCTCACACACACACACACACACACACACACACACACACACACACACACACACACACACACACACACACACACACACACACACGCACACACGCACAAACACGCATACATACGCACATGCACACACATAAACACATACATATAAACACACAGAGACTGTAGGCATACAACATATTAGTCCACTCTGTGAAGCGACAAGTTTAAAAGGAGATGACATGAAAGTGTTTTTTTTTTATTTTTTTACTCACAAATAATTTATGCCACTATCGCATATCTTAATTGAGATAACTGCCTCAAGGTTAAAAATGACAATTGATTCAAGTATCGTGTCTCATTATTTACCAAGCTCATAGGCAAAGCAATGTTAAAACACTGCAGAGATATCGCAAGATCTGAGAGCAGATTAGATTAGCAGAATTCCGCTGTCATTGGAGAGTCAAGCAGACATGGGAATCAGACAGCAGACACTTTGCCATGCAAATCCTCCAATGGGAATGAACTGTGTGACAGTTGCTTAGTTAAACACGCACAAATACACACACACACATGGCACACACACACACACACACAGACACACACACACACACACACACACACACACACACACACACACACACACACACACACACACACACACACACACACACACACACACAAACTCACTCACGCCTCAAAGGCAAAGTGTTCTCTCCAAGTCCCTCTTCAAATACACCCTCTGGCTGTTTGTGTATTTATGAGTGAGTGAGTGAGAGTGTGTGTGTGTGTGTGTTTGTGTGTGAGGGTTTGCATCTATTCATCCGTGCTTGATTGAGTGTTGTTGCATGTGTGCGTGCGCGTGTGCATGCATGTGTGCATGTGTGCATGCATATGTGCACGCTTACTCCAGTTAAGTTGCTGGTCATGTCTGCTTATCATCTTCGCAGAGATTCCTGTCCAATGGGACTACAACATTACAGCCGTCCCTCCAAAAAGAGCAAATCTACAGACATTAAACATCCAACACACCCACGCCTTAACCATACATTGCACTCCAAATGACTAGCGTCGACAACACTTTCTACTGCACTTACAGACAAACGATGTTGGTCATCTCTATTAAACAAAGGAACTGGTGAATCTACCTTAGTGCATCCTAAGACATACACACATGTTGGGCAGAAGGGCAAAGCACAGCATGACAAGCGCCATTCTAGGCTGTGGACAATGGGCCCTTGAAGAGGGCAAAATAGTGTCATGATGACATTGGAGAAAAGAATGAATGGAGAGAGACGGGAAGGAGAGCCGGAAGAAAAGGCTGCAGCCTTATTCAATTAGCCGCACTGGCCCACAGTAATTACCCCTACTCTCCCTAATGCGCATGTAAATTTGCGACGAGTACTGCACTATTTTAATACAATTTAGCACCACTTTAACTGGATGCCAGGGTTGTGTGCATGGGACGGCAAAAGAGAAAGGGGGGGTTTGTGTGTGTGTCTGTGTGTGTTTGTGGGATTTGTATGTGTGTGTGTGTGTGATGAGGGTGAGTGTGTATCTGGGTATCTAGACGGATAGAAAAAAGAGAGGGGGATAGAGGGAGAGAGAGTGAGCTAGAGAGAGAAATAGAGAGAGTAAGTAAACAGAGCATAGCAGGGTGATGATAAAAAAAGCCTCAGCGGTGCTGATGTGTCGATCAGATAAGGTTCCCAGTGGGACAGGCCACTCTGTGAAGGTCCTGTGGGAACTGCAGCACTCCCTGGTTCGTACGCCCATCTCCTCGTCTCACCACCTGAACCAGACAGAGAGTCACACAGTGCCCTTAGGAAGAGGAGCATGTCGGGGAAGGAAATGTTCAACAGCAAAACACCAAGAGACCACGCCAAAGCAGTGATACTGCATGATGTAACATTGCTCTGTGTGTGTGTGTGTGTGTGTGTGTGTGTGTGTGTGTGTGTGTGTGTGTGTGTGTGTGTGTGTGTGTGTGTGTGTGTGTGTGTGTGTGTGTGTGTGTGTGTGTGTGTGTGTGGTTGTGTGTCCAACCCACACAGTGTATCCCGGCCTCCGGCGTGTGATGGAGGCACGGAAAGGCTGATTAAAAGCAAATCTCAATCTCTAGCCTCTATCTCCCTGTATCGATCTGCACCAGCCAATAGATTGCCCGCTTGGATAATTGTCTAATTACCCGGCTAATTGCTCAGTATAATTAGCCATTTTTGGATATTGTCCAGGATAAATACTCCCTACCGGCCATCCCCTTGTTAACATCTCTCTGCTGGCCACAGACACACCAATCAATGTCCACCCTCAAAGATGCCTGTCGGACGATGGATGGATTGGATGGATGGATGGATGGATGGATGGATGGATGGATGGGATGGATGCTGGACTGATGCTGGATGGACTAGTGGAAGGTGGATGGAATAGATGGTTAGGTTGTGGGGGTGGATGGTTGGGATGTGGGGGTGAATAGTTGGATGGGATGGATGGATGATGTATTGATGGATGGATGGATGATGTATTGATAAATGGATGGATGGTGTATTGATGGACGGATAGATTGATGTTGAATGGGATGGCTGGTTGGATGATTGGTTGGGATGTGGGGATGGATTGTTGGGTTTTGGAGGGCGATGGATGGATGGGATGTGGGGGAGGATGGATGGGTTGTTGGGGGGGATTGGATGGATGTGATGTGATGTGTGGTTGGATGGATGGTTGGGATGTGTAGGTTGATGGATGGATGGATCATCAATGGATAAACAGATGGAAACAATGGTTTGCTATATAATTAATAAGCTGAACCACTCCAAACGGGCCGAAGGGAAGGGACAGCCGGCACGCCAGGGGATCAGCAGGGTTGTGTTGTGTTTGAAACCCAAGCATTGAGGCCAGGCTAGCGGTGGAGCAGTGTTTTGTGTGAGGCTTAAAGGCTGTTTATTGATCTGTATACGGTCTCTGTGAAGTCTATTTGAGATGACAACAGGCCCAGACATCTGAAGCGTGTGTATGGGTAAGCACTGGGCACTGGAGGCCACAGTGGGACGTTGGCACGGCTCTGATTAGCGTGACAGATGATGTTTGTGTGTGTCTGTGTCTGTGTGTGTGAGTGTGTTTGTCAGCTCTGTCTGGGCCCTTGCGTTGTTCAACAAATATACAGGTGTTTTTCAGCTGTTTGGGTCATTTCTTTTAATTTTCTTTTTACAAAAAATATCTACACAAAGACACATTATTGTCTGTGTTTGTACTGGTCCTCAACTTGATTTACTAGACATGTATCTGCCCATAGATTAGAGAGAAAGAGAGCAGTGACAATGTCACCTGGTTTTCGTTGCCTGGAATTCCCCCACTCCTCGGGCCCAGCTGGGCTACGCAATGACTCACATCATTTACGTGTGTGTCTGTGTGTTAGTGTGTATGTGTGTGTTTGTGGTTGTGTGTGTGTTTGGGTGTGTGCAGACAAACACGTGTGACTGTGTGTGTCTGTGTGGATTCCACACAAACATGATGTGTGTGTGTGTGTGTGTGTGTGTGTGTGTGTGTGTGTGTGTGTGTGTGTGTGTGTGTGTGTGTGTGTGTGTGTGTGTGTGTGTGTGTGTGTGTGTGTGTGTGTGTGTGTGTGTGTGTGAAGCTCTGTTCACTGTGCACACACAGCCACACTGACACATGCCGACAGATCAACTTTTTAAGTCCAATTTTTCAGGAATGTTTCTTAGCGTTTTGTTAGGGCCTGAAAACAAGCCCTGATTCAAAACGGAGACAGAGACTCACAGCTTGTCTCTTGTTAGCTAGAGTATGTGTCTGTGTTTGCTGTTGGGGCTGACCTGACCCCTGTCTGTAACAGTTGTTCCCCGTTGACCCCTATTATCTTAATTCAATCAATGTACTTCATTGAGTAGACTGTTCATTCCCCGTTGCGCTACGGTAGCGCGGCTAGGCCCCGGGAGCATCTCTTCTTGACCCACTCTGGGCACGTTTAAGCGCTCTGCTAATAAAATATCACGTTCCCGGCGGCTTCTAGAACGTTCTGCTCAAATGATCCTCATTGTGCTTGAAATTGGTTCCTTTCTCTCCCCTTACAACAGCTGAGCTGACTCGGTCTCCTTCCTTCTTCCTTCTCCCGTTCCTGTTCCTGTATGGTTGGTTAGGGGTAAGACGCTCCACAAGAGGTAGAAGTATTTCCAAATAGCTGCCGGTTTTGCCCTTCTTCTTTTACCTGTTTCAGGTTAATAGCCTAGTTTTGGGCCCGTTGTGATGAATGGAATCAAATTAAATATTAACAATAGGCAATACACCTGCAAATAGTGTCTGCAAGTGCAGAATGAAAAAGAACAAAGGTGAGTGCCTTTCAACTGCCAAGGACAAGCTCTCTCACTGTGACTGTGACTCTCTCTCTCTCTCTCTCTCTCTCTCTCTCTCTCTCTCTCTCTCTCTCTCTCTCTCTCTCTCTCTCTCTCTCTCTCTCTCTCTCTCTCCCCTCTCTCTCTCTCTTGCTCTCTCTCTCTCTCTCGCTCTCTTTGTCCTTCCCTTCTTTGTCGTCTGCCTTTCTTCTCTCGGCCGACCTGTTCCTTGCACCCTCATAGTATCTCTGTCACTGTAAGTGTGTTTGCGGTGAAAGGTGTGAGCCACACACACTCCCAGAAACACACACACACACACGCACACAAAGACACACACACACGCACACGCACACACACACATACAATGAAAATACACTGACATGGGGACACACATTTGAGCCCACAAAACGCACAACCACATACACACCGCAAAACCCACAGTTGCTGGAGCGACGATATGGGCTGCAGGATTGATCCAACTCTTTTATCTGCTAAACAACTTAGCATCGATTGCGCAGCCATAGGACCAGGGGGTGCGTGTGTTTGTGTGTGTGTGTGTGTGTGTGTGTGTGTGTGTGTGTGTGTGTGTGTGTGTGTGTGTGTGTGTGTGTGTGTGTGTGTGTGTGTGTGTGTGTGTGTGTGTGTGTGTGTGTGGGATGAGACTGACATGGATGTGCAGAGAGAGTTAAAGAGCACCAATATCCCGGAGCTGTCCACACTGGCCAGACCTCCAACAGCAGAGGCCAATGAAAAGCTTGGTTAAGGAAAGAAAAAAGGAATGAAACGGCCCTTCTTCACAAGTGCTGCACTTGTATTGACCTGCATGGGAATTTCTCTCTTTCTGGAAAGCGACAAAAGGGGCATGGGGGGGGGGGGGGGGGGGGGGGGGGGCCGTTGATTGGATTAATGGAAAAAGGGAGGCGATTATTACGCTCCGTTAAAATAACACTCAGTTTAACGGCAGCCTGTGTACTATATTATCAATTAAAGCAATCATCAAACGTATATTTTTTGATATATCTCGGCGTGGCCCCCACTGCGCCGCTGTTATGGGCTGTGAACTGTAACAGGTATTACCCTTTTCCCATCATTTGCAGGGGCGCGCGGAAAAGCGCCATCCAGCTCCTATCCCTGGCCCCGGGGGAGTCCGCTCCCCGGCCGTCCAGGGTTCAGAGGCTAATTGGATCACAGTGAAAAAACATTTAAAATCCTAAATCAATACCTGCCTCTTTAATGCTTTTCCTGAAGGAGTGCTGCCCTCCATTGCACCTGACCCTCTCCCCGCCTTCCCGCGCGGACACTGTCTCCCGGACAATCTCCCGCCACCTACTGAGGGGCCAGGGGCCGGGGGTGTCTCTCTCTGGGGGTCAGGCAGCCAGGGGGCTACCATGGGGCCAACTGCCAACGAGAGTGGGCCCCTGGGAGTCTTGGAACATTTAATGGCTAATACTGATCCGCTGATAGGAGAAGGAATCCCTCTTGCAGGTAGCAAAGGGAGACTGGCTGGCCATTATGCAAACCAGTGGACAAAATACAGTGCAATGTAAACACACCTGTGTGTGTGTGTGTGTGTGTGTGTGTGTCTGACAGAGACAGTTAACAAAGGGACCCTATGTTAAAGATGTGAACAAGAGTTTGGGAAAACAAGCAGCATCCTATAATAACATGCCCTCTGGTGTGCAGCTGTCTACTCATGGCTGTTAGGAGGTTGCAAGTAATGGGACAGGGTCAGCAACAGCTGTGATGCACCCATCAACACACACACACAAACACACGCTCACATGCACTCTCACTCACTCACACAGCAACCCAACCATTTAACCATTTTATGATCCTTCTACTTTGTAAATTTAAATTCAAAAACTTACAAAGACCTTTATTTAGAATTTGATAGACAGCACGCCAGAGAACATGATTGTGCCCTTTAATCAGCGGCACCCAGACCATTGACACTAATTGATACTCACGCTGCATCCCAGTGTTCTGCGAGTGTCCTTGAGGAAGACATTCGTCCCCCTCTGTTCATACCGTACAGTGAACGCTTTCTGCTGTATGTTTAATAACTATTACAAATGACAATATCATCTAATTGTCGTAGCTGCGACACTGACAGTAGTCGGTCTGTGAATAACAATCAGATTGCAATCGTGGTTAATGTATCTGTTAACCCAATTATCTTTTGCTTGCGGATTAGCCTTTGCAAAACTGAGGGGTATAATACCCACACACAGAAGCAGCCCTTTTCCCCCCGAAAAACTGAAATTGTGTTAGATCGCTTATACCCTTGTTAACCCCCCACCACCTTCTCTATACATCACTGTCCCTCTTCTCCGCTCCACACCTTCATTAGTTATTGTCCAAGGTACGCCGTCTCTTGTCAGCTGCATTAAAATGCTATTTGCAGAGGGGCCGTGGAGCCCAGGCTTCCCCCTTCCCCACCAGGATCTCCAATTTTCCCACAGACCATTTTTAAACCCCTGGTGCTTTCTGGTGCAGAATCACGAGAGCGAATGGCATGCTGCCACTACATTTGTTTTATCTTTGGGGTGGTTTCCCCCGCTGCCATTAACTGGCAATATCATCCCTCTGATTAAATGAGAAGATCTAAGTACAGCTAGAGGAATATCTGGTGTTTCTGTTGTCCACTTGTGTCATGGTCCGCCCCTGGTTTTCCCATTCACCTGCCTGCCACCCTGATCTCCCCTAATTAACCCAACCACCTTCACCTGTGCTTCCCCTATTACAGTCCTCTCCTTTCACTCAGTCCTTGCCAGATTCTCTCTTGTTTCATGCTGCTATCCATTTGGATTTACGAAGTGGTAAAGTCGCAAATCTCCCAGCTTTCTTGTGGCATTTCACTGAGGCACGCCCCCTTTTGGTTGTAGTATCTCGTCGCTTTCAAAGTAGAGCGAGCAGAGCTGTACA
This sequence comes from Gadus morhua, assembly GCF_902167405.1. Lineage (NCBI taxonomy): Eukaryota > Metazoa > Chordata > Actinopteri > Gadiformes > Gadidae > Gadus > Gadus morhua. Next base: position 12,975,567 of record NC_044048.1, on the reverse strand, counting down.
ACTCGCAAAGAAGATGGCCGGGCCCATAGTTAATGGGGGATGAGATGTATTTTCTTTCTACTGTACCACGTTGGTGGTTTTAATGTCGTTTTTAAAACCTCTTACACACTTGATTTCATTGCTGCTTTAATCCGGTCACCAATATATGCATTGCACGGTCTTGCTTTGCGTGCAATTCAATGTAAAGTTTTGTTTTGAAGCTGGTTTGCTAAAGAGGCTATGTTGCTAATGATGACTAGCCTGCTACTATTCCCCCTCTTAGCTCGACAGAAACACAAATGGCAAACTGGAAGGCTGGAGCAAGGGAAATACGTCACGTTCTCGCTGAAGCTGGTCGTTCGTACCAGCGTACCATCCAAATGGATAGCAGCATCATTCAGAGCTTTCCCGCAACTCCCGATTGACTGCGTCTACTCCACTCTGCCTGTTAACGAACCCTTGCCTGTCTGACCTCCTGCCTGCCGTCCAGTCCCTGTCGGTCTGTCTGCTTCTCTGTCCCCCTCTCCTGATCCACCTGCCTGACTTCCTGTTATCGACCCTTCGCCTGCCTGACCTCACGCCCGACGTCGAGTCCCTGTCGGTCTGTCTGCTCTCCAGTTCCCGACTCCTCGCCTGCTGACCCACCGACGATTCCCTGCCCACCTGTCGGTGACTTTACTGTCTGCTCTCTGCCTGCGCGATCCTGTACCAGAATAAATCCTTGAAAATGTCCTACAACTGTCGTCTGTCTGTGCACTTGGGTTCTGCATAACCCCCCCCCCGTTACAACTTGCCACTATTTTTAATGTTGTGTGTTCTTATTCTGTTTCAGCATGTTGGCGTGTGTGTTTGTGTATAATGGAGAGATAGAAGACAGCGTACTTATGGGAGGGTTTGCCGCCAGCGGTTCTAACTGTCTTGTGCTTCTTACAGTCACTGTGCATTACCTTTGACATTGTTCCATTTCCAAAAAAACAGGAAGCAGTGATGGTCATCTTGTGCTCCTGCCTCAGTGGCTAACCGCTAGCCTGACCCCGGTTGACAGTGTGTGTTTTATAGAGAGAAATAAAGAGGGAGGGAGGGGTGTGTGTGTGTGTGTGTGTGCAATAGAGGGAGAACAAGAAAATTAGAAAAAAATGAGAGGCGTGTATGTTTCTGTGCGTGGGTGGGTGGGTGGGGGCTGGGAACTGGAGAATTAGTCAACGCTGGTTTGTATTTAGTTTTGTTTCACATTTGATATCCATTCGAGTGTTTTTGTCATCAGATTTCCAAATGTCAGTGTTTCACAAAAACCTCGAAGACACTGAGGACGATCCGGGTCGCGTGGTCGAAACCCATGATGCAAATTCTTTCTCCTCCTTGTGCAACTGCCTTCAAAGTTATGTGTCCAGTGGGGAGGCCTGGCTCTCGTGGGGCACGGTACAGCAATGAGACACCCAAGCCCCCACCAACCCCCAGCCTGCAGAGCCCCCCCCAGCTTCCCTCCTACACTTTCTCCCTGCTCTCTTCCCACTCCTTCCTTCCTCTGTTTGCTTTTGCTCCCCTGGTTCAGTTTCACTGCCAACTTCTTACCTCTCTCCATTTGCTCTCACTCACACTCTTAACATCTCCATATTCTAGGTCCTCTTGACTGCAACATGCTCTTCCCTACAGTATCGTCTCGACTACAGTATATTCTTGACCGGCTTGATTCCAACATCTTATTGATATCGTCTTTGCTTCAATAAAGCATTGACTAGTTGTAGTAGACTACTATCTTGAGCGCAATATCACCTTTGCTACAATATCTCCTTCACTACAATATCAGCTTGTCTACAATATCGTCTTGACTACAACATTGTCTTAACTACAATATTGCTTTGACTACAATATCGAACTGACTACAATATAGTTTGACTAGAATATAATCTGAATACAATATCATCTTGACCACAATATCGCCTTGACTACAATATCGCCTTGACTATATTGCCCTGACTACAATATCGTCATTGTGGACATCTGCTCGACTCTCACGAGTCCCTAAACTACAGTTTGTGTCTATTGTCTACAATACTGTTTAAACAGTGGTGAGTAGTACAGGACCACCACCTCCCTCAACCACGACTGCCAACCGCACACACCAATGCACAATGGACAATACATAATAGGCAGACATACTGACATGCACAAACAAGTTTTACTTAAATAAAGTTCAGCACGGCTGAAAAGCACACATAGACACACACTCTCTTCCTCTGCACATGCACACACAAGAATAGTCACTCACATGCACACGCACACACACATACACAGACACACACACACATGCACGGATGCACCCTTGCACCTATGCAAACACGCACTCACACACATACTCACACACACACAGTGTTCAGCCGTGCCGAAAGACACATTTTCTTCCTCTGCACACAAACATACAAGACTAGTCACACACGTGCACGCACACACACACACACACACACACGTCGCACGCACGCACACACACACACACACACACACGTGGATGAATCCTCCACGTGTGTTGTGCGCGCTCCCAGCTCTGTTTTACACGTTGCTGTCATATGACATAACTCCGGTCTCACCTTCATGTCACGGGCTCTCTCATATTTGACACATTACCATGCCAGCATCTAGGGTGTGAATTATAATCGGATAATTGCGACAGCTGATGCTTGCAGTCCGGGGGTGGGTGCCGGGGAGTTTGGGGGTGGGGGGTTCAGAGTCTTGGAGTGCACTTCCTCCTACATTCGTACCCTGTACATACGGGACATGCATTCAGCTGTTCCACCTGTAACACCTGTAGCCATCATCTCCTGAACGCACCGACGTCGTCAGGTGCAGTCTGCTTTATTTCTATTGCCCTTAATCACAGCTATGGCCTCAAAGGGCTTCACAGGCTACATTGTATGCCAATAATGGCACGTATCCCAGCTTGGGCCAAGTTCATTAGCCCACATGCAATGGATTAAAGGTGAGAGATTATCTTTCCAAGAAAAAGTGCTCTGAAATGTATTTTAGCTCAAATGTATTTCAGCTACGAAAAGTGTGTCACTTTGAAACGATCACACTACAAGGACACCACATGTTTCCAATGTAACAAATTACCATTAGCTATCAGATAAAGATTCAAATCTGACACTGCCTAAAATTCTACTAAGCTTGTTCAGTGATGACCCTTTACCGCTCCAATCAATCAGGGATTAGGGGTTTCCACTCTTATTCCCACTGTTTTATTCCACTTGTTTTCTTTTCTTTCTGACAAATGAAATGTGCAGAGCGTAATGTGCGCAATGAAAACCAGGCGGGATAAAGTGCCTACGGAAGAAGAGAAAGCTGATTTATGATCAATTCCTTGCCAGACGCTTCGTCACTGCACGAAAAGGTTTTTTGAAACACACTGAATGCGTTCTGACAGACTAAAAACAAAAACAAAAAAAAATAAAAAATAAGGCACGGGGTGGGTGCCTGTCTGTTGAAGACACCAGTGCCCGATTTAATAAACATCGCTTGGGTGTTACCCGTGTTTTAATCAGGGGTTAAACTCCCTGTGGCTCCCCGCGCTACTCACACCCTGTCAGTGGAAAAACGTCTCTCACCTCGCTGTCACATATGTCAATGCCTCTGTGACATCCCTGACATTCTGTGAATATCCTTCCAGTGCCTCGAGTCTGAGCCGCTATCAATACTGTTCTGCTCACTAAGTAGCAATCACCACTCGGCCTGTCTTAGGGATTCAGGAATAAACCCATTACCAATAGTGGAGAGGAAAAGGCTGAGGGCAAAATATACGCGAGCATGTTTGAGCAGTTGTTCATTGGCTGGCGAGTTGTGTTGCATGTTGTTAGGCATTTTGAACAACTTGGTCAACTTTACTTAAGCAGACAGAGCTAGGTGGGACCGGGGGGGGGGATCTTATCTGTGGTTGGAGAATGTTTTGATTAAACTCAGGAGCGCTGTGTGTTACTGGTTTGGACGTGTCCTCTGTAGTGTGATGGATTCATTGTGACACAGACTACAGTTGAATTGTAAAGTTACAGAATGTCTATGCATTGTAATGAGATAACCTTTGAACTTTTAACCGGTGAAAGACTTAAGTTGGACTCTAAGTACAGGCTAAGCACTTTCGGCCTCAAGCAAGACTTGCAGTCCAACAACTCAAGGATTGACGAGATAACCTCCTACCAGCCACACTTGGACTACCTAATGTGAACTTTTGTCGACTCAAACTTAATTTACGTCGATTTCTCCACATTTCGATCATGTTACAGCGCTTAAAAAAAAACACTTACAATGCTGGTTGTATTGAAAACAAACAAACAAAAGTATTAAAAGCTTACTCACCCGATTTTGATTGATTTGGTGGAATGGCTAGGAGACTAGGGTCATTAGCTCTAAGAGGCATTGTGAGAGTTTGTATTTAAAAAGCATTTGGGAGGTATATAATTAGTACACACTAATTCCTAGGCTTTCATCCGTCTCTCTGTGCTTGAGTGACAGGGGCTTGAGCCTAAATGGCCGATGTCTTCTTTGGTTACTCTTTGCATTTACTAATAACAAATAGTGGTTAATGATTTTAGCCTTATTTTCAAGTGTTACCTTTTCTTTTTGATGAGCTATCATCGACTGTTTCCTCACAATTACTTATTGCATTTATTTTATTTTATCTTGATGCAGGGCTCATATAATTGAATGACGTAAAGCACTATTGTGAGTTTCTTTTAAAGAAGGTTAAAAATATAAGTTCACCACTTAGTCAGAGGCAAAGAATAGATTAGGAAAGATTAGAGGCTTTAGTTTGCCTTACATCTTGGAATGGATTGAATATGTCAGAAGATGCACACAGATGGGCTGAATGTTGGAGAGAGTTAGTAGAAACAAATTATTCAGAATAGATTCAGAGAAAAGGAGGAAGACTTTCTCCAAAGAGGAACGGCCGAAATAGATCCTCCACTTCCCCAATCGTCCTCCTTTCGGCCACTTCTAGTTCTTCTTTAGCTTTGTGATTTCTCTGGGCGTTGGTCACCCTCCGAGCGTCCAAGCCAACTGGATAGGTCTTAGGGACTATAGCAACCAGGGTCTGCTCTTGTCCAAGAGATAGCGCCTGCCTGTCACTTTTAAGAATGATTGTTGTTGGATCTGCAGTCTGCGTGTGAAGCTATATGGCTTCGCTCACTCCAGAAGCAAATGTCTGTCTGTGAGGCATATTTGTCTTTCGTTACGCAAATGAATAACTACTTGTCAGGTCTTCAAGTGTCAATATTTCAATTTCATTTGCATAAAACCTTGACTCATGCTTTTATTGCATTGTGTGAGTATCAGTTCGGCTTATCGTGCCATATAATGTCGGACATTCCCAGGTTTTTATTTTTGACTTTTTTGGCAATGTGTACCGATACAACTCTACGTATATATCCATGTTCACTGTCTATGAAAAATAAAAAAAGTCAGTGGAAATTCCCACTCACACACACACACACACACACACACGCACACGCACACGCACACACACATGCACATATTCTCACACACCAAAGTGCTCACACGGAGGATAACATTCAAATTCTAGCAGGGTAAATAGAGTTGTTCATCACTCAGTCCCTGCTTTGCCTTTAATGACAGCTGGCCACACAATAACAACCGGATAACTAAATGCCCTAAGAAGATAGTATGACGTGAGGTGCACAGCATTCTAGCACAATCCTCCTCCGGGACACACACATTCCCACACACACACACACACACACACACACACACACACACACACACACACACACACACACACACACACACACACACACACACACACACACACACACACACACACACACACACACACACACACACACACTCAGAGACACTCCTCAAATCACTAGACAGATGCCCCCACTCCAAGTGCCGTTAATCATATTAGCTGGAATCCCTAGCACTTAAATCCATAACTGCTGTGTGTATTAATCGCAGGGAATCTCGTTATCACGTCTATATTAATTACAGCCATCTGCTATAGGATGGGGTGAGTATGGGGCTAGCGGGATGTCAGTAATTGGGGAGTGCTTCAGCAATTGTTTTTGTCTGAGGGTAGATTGGTACAGGGTCTTCGAGTTAGATCGCTTGGTGCTCAATAGGAACTTTTGCGATGCGGCCTTCATTGTGATTTCCTTTTATTACGTTATGACGAAATACCAAATAGGATATGAAGCACAGTACTTCCTGGTTGAGGCTTCTTCAGCTGGTGGATGAGGGCGTTGGGGGGTGCTATTCACCCCTTCATCTGCTGTATAATCACGAGGGAATTGCAGCAGGTTTTGGGTGGGATGTGATATCAGTAGAGGTAAAGACGAGCTAGGCTGAAGTTTTCTTCGGCTCGCGATGCGCGTGCAATAGGTGTACGTCTGGCTTGCTGCATGGGTGGGGGTGGGTGGGGGTGGGTGGGGGTGGGTGGGGGGAGCGCTGTTTGACTGCCCTTAAGTGACGACGTTGGAGTACCTGCCGTCTCCCCCCCCTCCCCCCCCCCCCCGAGCCTCTGATGACGGCCCTGCCCTGCAGTGGATCAGCGAGCGTGGAAGCTGAGTTCAAACAAGAATAATATTGAACTCAGCAGTATTCGAAAAAGGAAGTGTTAAGTTTTGATATGTTGCTTCCCAGAGTGCGGTATCGCTCCGGGCAACCAGGGTGAGGTAAAGCGGGAGATGAAGTTGCACCACCTTGATAGGAGAAGAAGGGAGGTGTGGAATAAAGTAGAGAGCTGTATATAGCTGCTGCCCAGATCTATCCATCTTTATCTGTCTGCCTGTTCTCTCTGTCTGCCTGTCTGTCTATGTATCTATCCTTATCTATGTATCTATCTATCTGCCCTAACTACCTGCTTGTCTCTCTGTTTGTCCGTCTGGCTGTCTGTTTTCCTCCTTATCTATCCATCTCCCAACGGTTATTCATCTTGGGAAGTTCAAGGCCCTGTGAATGGAAAACATGTCAGTGTCTTGGGGGTGCAAACCTGGGCGGCCAGCATCTCTCTCTCACTCAGACACACACACACACACACACACACACACACACACACACACACACACACACACACACACACACACACACACACACACACACACACACACACACACGCACACACACACACACGCACACACACACACACGCACACACACACACGCACACACATTCTGCCAGACACGCATTAGGGCCTCAACTGTCAATTGATCAGGGGTGCCTAACAACACCCCCTTCCCCATCCCCTCAAACCCCTGTTCCCCCCCCCCCCCTCACCACCTCCTCAGCCCCATCTCCGCCTTTTCATGTGATCTGATCCATTAGCATTATTCTCTGGGTGGTAGCAGCCAGCACCATGCTGTGTAGCAATTGAACTGTCGCCTTGGGGGCCTCACCTGAGTGGGCTGACAGCTGCCTGCATAATCATCACCCTTTGGCTGCCTCATGATTGGCCCAGACCAGGAGAGAGAGGCAGTAAATGGGAGCCCCCCCCCCCCCTTCGTATTGGCTCTCTAAGGGATGTTGTGGGTGGTTAAGCCATTGAAAGATTGTTTGTTTCAAATGGGAACAAAACAAGGCAGGGAGGGGGAAGGCGTAGGCATTAGGACAGGGGTACGAAGGAGAAGAGGTGCACCATGGGAGGTGGGGTTGTGGAGTTGACCCTGAGAGACAGCAGTTCATTTAATATGACATAAATACCTAACACATTAGAAACTCTTCAGACTGTCCTATACTCAAATCACAACTTCGTCTGTGCATCCCATGGTCTACTGCTCCTCTGAAGCGGTGCTCAGATGCTGATCAGTGGGTGGGTGGATGTGTTTGTAGAGTCCATGCTGTCATTTGATTAAATGCATGTAATTATCACCAGTTCACTTAATTGAATTGACCCAGAGGTAAACCCACCTGATGACTGCACGCTTACAAGCCGCATGGGCACTGAAATAGATAAGGGTTTATTTCTCTCGGCGATAGGGAGTTTGAGTGCCAGAGTTAACCCATTGCTTGTTTCATTATGTTCTGCTGTACATGTATACCTAGAGGTAACACTTTTTTAGAAATATGAATCACAGATGATGATTCAAGATTTCCAATGTTGTCATCCGATCGTTAGATCATTTCAAGTTAGGCAAGGCAAGATGAGGCAGGTTGACCCGGGTTAGAACTTCTGCTTTTTAGCCCGGCGGTAAACCGAACCCCCTGAGACACCGGAAGGTTGAGAAACCAGAAAATTGTGTGACCTGGACAAGAGGCGAGGAGGACGAGGAAGTGACGCTGCTGATGAAGTGTATGGCCTGTGATGATGGCGAGGACTGAGACATAGTGGGTCCTTTCACCTTTCAAAAGGGGAAGTGACTGCTGGATGCCCTGCCCTGGTGGGGTGGGGTGGGGCAGTAAACCCTGACATCTGGTTCACACGGGGGGGGAAATCTCTTTGAGTGGACTCCTAAAATAGATCTGACACATTTCACATGCCTGCATTGCCACCTCCTCCCCCTGGCAGAGCCCCGTCCCACACAACAGCCCCTCTGTTCAGGCCCCTGTTTGCTCTGGAGGGCGCCTGCACCTCACAGGCCTCAGGGCAGCGCCTATCTCGCCCTCCAGATCTTGCACTGTTTGTGTATGGTGTAATTATCGGAAATAATCGTTTTTTATTCGTTCTTTCCTTTTCTCTTTCTTTCTCTCTTTGTCTTTCCTTGTCTTCCTCTCTTTCTTTATTGCCCTTTTTCTTCATTTTAATCTTTCTTTCTTTGCTTTTATGTCTTTTTCATTCCCTTCTTTATTCCCTTCTTTCCTTTTCATCCTCCTTTTCTTTCTTTGTGCCTCCCTTTCTCCCGACCATGGAATGCGGTCCAACCGTTTCCTCCCAACCGCTTTCATTTCATTTTTTCAAATTCCTGAAAATGTTTCAAAACATTTCCTCTCACGTCGCCGAGCCCTATGCACGACTCCCGCGAGATCAATTTACCTGTTAGGTGGGCCAATCCTTCCCCACACACGCTTCCTCCACTGCTATGGAAGCCCTTGTCATTGCCAGCCTCTTCATCTCCATCCACGGCTCCTGCTAACTTTCTGGCTCCCTCCCGCTTATTTCAAATTCAATTAAACCTCTGGAGAATCAACTAACTTTTGAAAGGATAGGGGTATATATCTCTCCGTCTCCTGCGTTCACGTTACTTTTCTTGTTATAGCTTCTTCCCTCTGTCTCTTGTTCTTTCCCCCCACCCCCCTCTCTCTCTGCCCGTACACCTCATCTCTTAATTCCTCCTTTTCCCTCTCTCCTTCCACCTTGCGGTCTTGCCAACCATTTTCCATTTCTCTCTTTTTTTTTTATAACCCCCCCAACTTTATCTTCCAGCTCTCTCCCCCACAGTTTTCTTCCGCTTTCTACCATACATTTCTACCTCCCCTGCAGCTGTCTCAATGCTAGGAGTCTGTCCAGAGCCGTGCCTTGTGGGGACGGACAGGGTGGTACAGCTTTGTGCTCAGTGGGAACGGGACTTACCGAACATTTATTTTCGAGAGGGAACGCGGGGAGATTTTCCTCCAAGACAAACTCCATCATTCATCCACCAGTGTTGTCTTAACCTGACCATGGTGGTCTTG
>NC_044048.1:12943476-12963476 GCF_902167405.1 Gadus morhua | reverse complement strand
TGTCACGTCTCCCATGAGAAAAGCTGTGGCAGTTAATAACGCAACAATGTCTCCCCATAATGACAAATCATTTCCTGATTAATCACTAAACAACAGAAACAACTAACATTGCAAACAACACAACATACATAACATTCAAACGCTACAATGCTGAAAAGGGGAACCGTCTCAGTGACCAATGGGATGGGCCCTTTCTGACAAACACACATGCAGAGACGCTGCTAGCATCACGTCGACCGAGGAAGATGTTGAAGGGAAAATGGCTGAATGTGGTTACATAAATCTCATCTCTCTCTAGCCTATGACAAGAGATCCATTCCTACCGTTAAGATCCACAGTAAAAATCTGCACACGCTGTAGCCATGTGGTCCCCGCTTGCATGGAGTTAAATAGGCTCTTAAAGGAGCAGCTTGCTGGAAAGGATAACTTTCCCAACGGTCACCGTGTTTTTGTGTTGACTTTGTCACATTTTACCTGCCTCCTCCTGATAATAAACTGCTTGTATGAGGTATAGGCCAAACAAATCAGGCAACTTGGCTACTAGGTGATCGTGTTCAGGGTTGAGTCCGGCTAGAGGAGCCATGGAAGGGTTAAGTTGTACAGTGCTGTAGCTCTGCAGCCCTAAGGCTGGGCAGAGGGCCAGCTCCACTCGTAAACATGGAGCGCTTCAGAGAGCTGGTTTTTTGTGCGTGTGTGTCTGTGTGTCTGTGTCTCTGTGCGTGTGCCTGTGTGTGTGTTTGTGTGTGTGTTTGTGTGTGTGTGTCAATGCCAGATACAGCCCAGTGACTCACGGACCACAACCCTGCCCCCTTGGCAAAATAGGAGCAAAGTTTTAAAGAGACACAAGCACACTCCTGGAGGAAGGGAGACAGAGGCAGGGCACAGGCAGCCACAGGCTGACGGGTCTGAAGACAGGGGGCGCTGGAGCGTTTGACTGGCTCTGCTCGGCACACCGTTTAAACAGATGATCACGGCGTTTGTATCTTGTGGAAGGATGCCAGTGTAGTAGTGACACTGCTCTGCTGAGACACTGAGTGTATGTGTACATGGGGGTGTGTACCTAGGCATGGGAATCATGTACTGTACATAGGCATACACTCTCAGGCACATACGCACACGCCCACTCATACGCATGCACACACACAAACACAGCCACACACACTGATTCATATAAAGACAAATACAAAAACATCCTTACAGAGGGACAGGCAAAGACACACAAGCACACTATCAGCATTTACTCGTTGTGGATCCATACAATAAAGCGTCCTTATTTAGTGTATACGTGAATATAAGGACAAATTCTCATTCCACTATGGTAGATTAAAGCGAAAGTTGTGCACACTGCTAAGCTCATGGTTTCTTGGTTTGACTACTCTTCTTATCACATAAACGTAATCACGCAAAAAAACAATGACGAGCCCTATCTCTAGATATTTTGTATTTGATATCTCCTTCATTGATATTCAACTTGCTATTATATGAGCTAAATATTGTCCCATGCACCACCACCGACATCACAACCAATATCATGGAGAACATCTTGATCACATGATTTCACATTTTGTTTCACTGCACGGATCAGTCTGGACCTCGAGCCGCAAAACATTTATTTCCTGAAATTTCAATGTACTTGGGGCAAATCAAGAACTGCGTCGTAGCTGATGATGTAAAATATAGGCCACCGATTGCAAAACACTAATAGGGTCTCCTGAAACCTTAACTTTAGGAAAGTAAACATTCTCCTGCTGGCTTACGTTCTCACACATGCAAGAAGAAACTTACAGCCAGACCAGCTGAGTCACGTCTTAGTGGGTATAAAGGGTGACTGCAGCTCACGCTTACATAACCTCTGTCTCCACCTCAGTGTCATTAGAGCCGGGATCAGGGAAAACTATGCTTTAACTACCCTAACCTAACCCAAACCTGAACCACAAACCAAGCCTAACCCTTACCATTGCCTAACCATAACCCTAACACTTACCCTAACCTAACCCAGGCCTTACCTTAACCCTTACCCTAACCTTAACCCAATCCTAACCCTAACCCCTACCCAACCCCTAACCCTGCATACAAGCTGCCCTCAGACCTCAACATATCGATGGGTCACCTATGTCACCCCACAGCCACACTGAGACCTTGTCACACCGTAATTTCCCCCCTCATCCCAATTCCTGTCCATAATGAGTGAAAAAGAAATCTCGGTCCACAAGAGCAAGCCACATGTAAGTTTGTGTTGTTGTGTACCTTCATGTTGCTGTCGTTTTCTGTGTAAGTGTTTGTGTGCAAGATGGTGTGTTACATACATTATTACAAATCTATGTCATCTCATGTAGTTGTGTACGTGCATGCGTGCATGTGTCTGTATGTGTGTGTGTCTGTCTGTCTGCTAGAATGCGTAGAGTTATTGTGACTTTGTATCCAAGCAATGGTTATCTGAGCTAGTAATGAGTGGGTTAAGTTTCTCTGCTCCTCTTTGGACAGAGGGAGTCAACATTTTGGCAGCCTCACTGTGTGTGTGTGTGTGTGTGTGTATGTCTGAGTGTGTGCATTCGTGTTTGTCTGTGTGTGTGCCTGCATACGTGTGTGTGTGTGTGTGTGTTGTGCGTGCGTGCCTTGACTGTGTGTTGAGGGAGGCTGCACTTTGGCAGGCTCCAGTTTATACAGATGGAGCAGCTCTCGCTGGATAAACCACAGAAAATTCCTCCCACTGTCCAAGTTAGCACTTCTTAGCAAGAGAGCTGTACAAGCCCATTCCCCCACTGCCCCCTCACCCCTCTCCACCCACGTTGGCCCTCCTGAAGCCCCCCCGCTCGCCTCCACCCACGACCATAGCGCCTCAGACCACGGCCCCACGGAGGAGGACAGTAGTGCAGACTAAGCTCACAGACGGCCATGAACTCTTTCTCTGCTCTTCCTGTACCAGCCAGGCCGGGCCAGAACCATTCATTCAGGACCACATGGATGGGGATAGGAAAGATTTCAACGTTTCCATAAAAAAACTCCACTCCTCTCCTCTCCTCCACTTAGCCCCTTATTATCACAGCATGAGGCTGTGACTAGTCTCATGCATTCAATATCTTTTGAACTGTTTAATATTTTTTTTTTTTTCTGCCCTAGCAGACTAATAGCATTGATACACATGTTTTATGACCTTTGACCTGTAAACTCTGTCACTCCCCCATCCTCCCACTCACTACCTCCCTCTGGCTCGTTCTCTCTCTCTCTCTCTCTCTCTCTCTCTCTCTCTCTCTCTCTCTCTCTCTCTCTCTCTCTCTCTCTCTCTCTCTCTCTCTCTCTCTCTCTCTCTCTCTCTCTCTCTCTCTCTCGCTCTCTCTACTGGTCTTATGTTTTCAATCTTTCTCCCTTTTAATAATAATGGGGCTCAGTGTGCTCTGCAAAAGCAATTGTGTCTACAACCGCTCTCTCTCTCTGCTACATGGGGAGTAAAATCATGACAAATGCTCTCGCAGGCTAATGACACATCCTCTGCCGGCCTGTTTAACCTTCGCTACCTCTGCTAGAGGCCAACGGCTTACCTCATCCAGCCAGTGTCACCACTCACACCTCATATGCACACTGCCCTGAAACCTAATAGCGGTTATCATTTTCTTTGGCCTGACATTTATGTCAGGATCTCTGATTATGAGTATAGCCTATTTGCAGTGTTACAATAGCACTTTAACTCAACAGCCTTTGATACTATGGGCCTGCAGGCTCAATCAATGGAATATGTTTAAATTAGCCTACTTTTTTTGTGAGAGGACTTTCTATGCTATGCAGATGCAGTACTTAAAAGTCCAATTGGATTTCTTACTCGCCATTGAAGACAATGTCCAACTCTATTGGTTTTTTGGAATATAAAACCCCTTTTAGCATAACTTCACTGGTTTCCTATTCCTACCACTATTTTAAGATTATCTCAAGAGCCATCAGAACATCTAAAAACTATAATGTGTCTGGGATTGTCTGAAAACGGGTTCAAACGACATGCCCTTTTATTGGCCATACACTAGACAGGACCTCCGGTGCATCTACCTCCCAGAGTGGATGCTGGGATTGTGGTATGGTTGCTCAGAGGATCGTGCACCAGGCGAGCTGAGGTCCACTGTGGCCTGGCTTGGCTGCAGCTCTGCTGTGGGTCTGTTGGTTGCCCAGTTGTTTCACCGCTGCACCCCTTGTCTTATTGAGTCCTGGTCTATATGGCTTGTTGTGGTTCACCTTTGGCCCCTCCTGCTGTGGGCATGGTGATGTTTGGTGTGGCTCTGCCTTTTCATCTGGGTGCTTTGAAGGCCTTCCAACATCTGGCTGACATCCTCCTTTTTATTATGAATTGATGGACTCTACTGGTGAAGCTGGCCTTCAAGGACAGGGTCTGGTGTTGTTGTTACTCCAGAGCCCTCCAAAAGTAGGGCCATGGCTTGGAAGGATCCTGCTTCTCTACCTTGGCGCTCGGACAGTCAACCGACTGGTGACGCAGTGGCTGTGGGATCAATGACAATGGCAGTGATTACGGACGGCCGTAATGTTATGGTTAAGCGTCTCCATGTGTGTGCGGTCAGTGTGGGATCCCGTGTGAGACAGCGGCCTGGTTTTGGGGTAAGGCCCGTGGATGTGCCAGGCAATTTGACCTTGGCCAGTGGCAGGGTGATTGTGTAGCTTGTGGTCTGTGTGTTTAACTGGATGAAGTGTGCTGACCAGCAGTGTGTCGTAGGATGACCCTGATGTTTTTATTTCATGGAAGGTAGGAGTGTCTGTGGCGGCTGGAATTTCCATCTATTTAAAATAATTACCTTCATTCATCGTTGATCCATACTATTTTATGGCGTCTGCATATAAATTGTGTGGCACATTTTTATTTCAAAACAGATGAACACACTATGAAGGATCGTATTTGGATTTTCCAAAGAACACAGACTGTCTTGTGCAGAACCGTGTCCACTCCAACAGAAACATTTAGCAGTGAGATGATTAAATATCATATGTGTGGGCGGCAAAAAAACATAATAATAAAAAAATAAAAAAAAGATCTCAAGACAACACCACCCTTCTGCCTTTTGCCAAATGACCCATTTTCTCCTTAGCGGTGTTTCCAGTGGGCTCCAGCATGTGTTTACCAGTGGCGGGCTGCTGCCTCCCTATTAAAGCAGTCGTTCCCCTGGGCCCGCAGCACGCATTATTAACACACAGGATATGGAGCCCTGCTGCGGGGCCGGTGCCTCTGCCTGCACACACATGGGCCCTACCTGTAAAAGTTAGCAACGCACACGCCTAGCTCTGTAATGCTGGTCCTGCTGTCTCACGCTCATTCTTTCATTCTGCGTTTTTTTTGGTATTTCCTTCCTTCATTGTCTTTCTTTCGATTTGTGTTCTCGGTCTCTTTAGTTTTTTCTTTCTTTCCTTCTTTTGGGCACAGCCAATGCAGCTGAAAATGAAAACCCAGAACATGAAAGAAGAGGGGATTTCTATCAGCCCGAGAGCAGCGGGGCGGATACCTAGAAACAGATTTAGCAGTTCTCTAAAACTTAGAAGACTGGAGATCACAATAGGTTTTCCCCAAAGCCTTCTGCTTGCTCGATAAGACACTCATCAAGAGTAGTGCACGCATAATAAATGCAGTTAGAGAAATCCCCCACCCTGCCTTTACGGCTTTCTGCATCCCCCCCCCCACCCAGCGGCACCTCACCCCCGGGCCAAAGACTCCACAGCATCCCCAGAACGGAGTCATTAGGCTAGCGCTAATGGCTTCAAAGTTTCTAATTGAAATTGGAACCCATTGATCTATAGGTAGAGAGAAACGGCTCTTTTCATCGCCTTCGTGTGGAACATTCAGAACATTTATTTTCATGCAAAATTAACGGTTGTGCGCGTCGGAAATGCACAGAGGAAGCAGACATGCTCCTCCCGGGGGCGCTGCGTCGCATGCATATTAACACCGATGCATGGATTGCAATGAAACAGCAAAGACACGGCACCGGCATGCACACACAAGGAAACACACACACACACACACACACATGCATTCACAAACAGTCACACATACACACTCACACACACACAAACACACACACACATGTGGACAAACACACACACACACACAGGAAAACCCCATTTCAGCCCACGTCCCACTGTGATCCTAAGGGCAACCTGCAACCAACACACTTTAATCTGTTTTCTCTCAAAGGTTTCGCCTGCTGGGAGAATGTGCTCCTCACATCTTTTTAAACACTGCAACAACAAGCCCCAGGGCCGCTACAGGTCAGAGGGGGCTGCTGGCTAGAGATATCAACGCCCTAACTGACTCTGCATGGAGGGGATGGACGTGGACAGCAAAGGGGCTACGGCCAGCGTAAAAGAAAATGTGTGTTTAGGGGGGGTTTCGGCCTTCACTCTCACTGACGCTCTGTTGGACACATACAGTAAGTTGACCTCCGGTGGCCCTTTATGTAATCCTATTGATAATTTGGAAGTGTGTATACATTTGTGTGTGTGTGTGTGTGTGTGTGTTTGTGCTTGTGTGTGTTTGTGTGTGTGTGTGTGTGTATGTGTGTTTGTGTGTGTGTGTGTGTGTGTGTGTGTCTGTGTGTGTGTGTGTGTTTGTGCTTGTGTGTGTTTGTGTGTGTGTGTGTGTGTGTGTGTGTGTGTGTGTGTGTGTGTGTGTGTGTGTGTGTGTGTGTGTGTGTCTGTGTGTGTGTGTGTGTGTGTGATTGTGCTTGTGTGTGTGTGTGCGTGTGTGTGTGTGTGTGTGTGTGTATGTGCAAGCGTGTGTGTGTGTGTGTGTGTGTGTGTGTGTGTGTGTGTGTGTGTGTGTGTGTGTGTGTGTGTGTGTGTGTGTGTGTGTGTGTGTGTGTGTGTGTGTGTGTGTGAGACAAGAACAGGAGAGAGAATGAGACCACCACGTTTACCATTTTAATTTGGTGGTGGTGACTTCAATTGATGAATCACATTGGTTTACAGTGTGTGTTTGTTGGTAGGTGTCACGCACCGAGACAGAGACAGGCAGGCTAAGAGCCCAGGGAACAATCACTCGTGATGGAATATCAGAGGATAGGCTGTTGTGTTTGGGCTTTTTCTTTCTTTCAATGTCAATGTTTCAGCATTTTTTCATAGGTGCAACCTTTAAGTTATCATTGTTTGTTTGCATGCATGTTTATGTGTGTAAGCTAAAAGCAAGCTTCCTTCTAGCTTCTAGCACGTACGCACACACACATTCGCACACATGCACATGCAAACAAAAATACAGAGAACACAAATTATAATAATGACCATAATCATTCAGCTATCATTAACTGGAGAGCCCCGTCTTGAATGCATTTCACAAGAATATAATAATTGTAATATCGTGCAGTAAATAAACGGATACACCCTCAATTTGACAGCCCTAATTACCAAATTAACTCCAATCTATATATATATATATGAATTCAATATATATAATATTTATTTAGGTCCACACACTTCATTCTAAGGACACCTTTCAGAGTGACATCACTTTAAGTATAATAACACATCTCTTTCTCTCTCTGTCTCTCACTCTCCTGCTCTCGCTCCATCTCTTTTTCTATGTCTCACCCCCTCCTTCGCTCTCTCTCTCTCTCTCTCTCGCTTTCTACAGATGATCTCAAGGTTTCAGGCTCGGCACCACTCCTTACATTACACAAACACACACACGCACAAACACGCGCAGTATGTGTGTAGTATGTGTGCACGTGTGCACATCTGAGTAGGTCTTAGAGAGAGTGACTCTAAGTGATGGTGTGTGTCTCTCTGGCTCTGGCGTTGCCGTGTGCAGGCGAAGCCACCGAGGTGAGCTCACACTCAGGAAGGAGTCGGCTGCAGAGAACTCAGGAGGTCTCGTCTAGACTCGGTAATGAAGCTGTGGTTTTAGGTGCAATGTTGGAATACAACGGGGTATGTGCGTGTGTGTGTGTGTGTGTGTGTGTGTGTACGTGTGCATGCGCCTATGTTCACAACTATCTTGGCTATAATTGCCCGCTCTATGTAAATACGTCGATATGGCTCAACGTGGAGGATGGCGATGATTAACAGCAACATCTCCAGTTCCACCAAGAGATCCCGGCGCTGATGTGTTTTTCTTTGGCTGACTTTCACCTATGCCAGAGCTGCGCTGCATCTGGGAGCCATTTTGTGCCAGCTGTTGAGGTAAACCACTGTTGTAGGTGGAGCAATGGTAATAGCCCACCCAGGGGTCAATACCCACAGCCTCGCTGGATCCAAACGGGTGCCAATTCATTCTACTGAGGACCCACCAAATAGGCTACAACGTTTATTAGCATCAACACATGTTTCCCTTTCCTGTGTTAAATTCCAGATAAAAGAAATATTCTATAGGGATTTTTTTATTTAATTAATGCTTTTAAATAAAAGCCTTGAGGAAAGTTCAGTGACGGAGCAAGATGTACATTTGCTCAGAGCTGTAAAAGCCTAGGTCTCACGTTGTGATCACTTTATTACCCTGCTATTACCAAGGACAATCTCTATATCTACCATCCATGGGCGTTTCATGGGTTTCTAATGTGTGTGTGTGTTTGTGTGTGTGCGCGTCTGTTTGTGTGTGTTTGTGTGTGTGTGTTCACATGATCCCGTGCTTGTCTCTGATTGTGGATGGGAGGCTTCAAGTGTATGGCAGTGGGTTAATGTGCTCCTGTGTGTGTGTGTGCTCATGAATGTACGTTGAGGATCACGATGATTAACAGCAACATCTCCAGGTCTGATACTGTGTGTGTCTCTAAGTGTTCATGTGAGGCTTCTAGTGTGTGTGTGTCTGTCTGTTCACACGTTCATCCTGTGTGTGTGTGTGTGTGTGTGTGTGTGTGTGTGTGTGTGTGTGTGTGTGTGTGTGTGTGTGTGTGTGTGTGTGTGTGTATATGCGTATAGGCAGTTCAGTGGGATGGGTGTCGACTGCCTGGCACTAATGCGCCTGTGCAGTTTGGCGAGTGTGTGCTGTTGGCACTGCTGTGTACTTTGATATCTACTTAGGCCACCAAAGTCCAGTCGCCTGGACTTTGCCTGGGCACTGCCACACATAGTGAGGCAAACACGATAACTGCTCCACGGCAAGGTCCAACCTTATCAGGGGATAACGAGGGTATTCACCTCAGCTCCATTCAACAAACACTGACACAAGCCTAGCAGGGACATCCATTCTACCCCCGAGCTATTGATAGGAATATTTCCCATAGCTACGCTCTATACTCATAATGCGTCGTTTCTGGAGGGGTGTTGGGTACACATGGTGGAGCGTCACTAAATAAGGGAGAGAAGAAGCGAGGGAATAATGGGGGCCGGGTGGACTGGAACTGGAAGAACTCGAGTGCCTTCATGGGTCACGGTCTTGTTCGCAGGCGGTAGACTGTGAGGGGAAAACATGAGGGCATGGGGGGCAGTTAAGTAGCATTCTAGGAAATTCTCAAAGGGAAACATCACCAAAATAAACACAGGGGCATCGCCGCAGCGTACAGGCCCTAACGGGTCGCTGTACGCTGCCCGTTAGGTCCATTCACGGAAGTTTTAGGTCTTCTTTGGAGCACGAAGCGGGGAGAAAATTAGGTTCCCCCCGGAGTCAACCACAAGCGGCGTCTTGGCCGGCCCTGGACATACTTCCAGAGTTAATAACCCTCAGGTCAGGGGACTGACGTCTGGAAAAGCATAGAAGGATTTGGAGAGCGAGGGATTCAAGGAGTAAGATGCATATTGAGGGAGACGGATGTGCAGGAAGAGGGGGAGGAAAACACTGTTACACAGCCAGATAGAGTGAACCAAATAAGAGAGAGATAGAGAGTGAAACCAGAGAGAGAGAGAGGGAGCGAAAACACTAAGAGAGAGATGGACAGATAGAAAGTGAAGACAGACGGATAGAGAATATTAAATAGCGAGTTTGAAAAAATAGGGCTTGAAGGGTGATGAGAAACACAGAGTACGATGAGAGAGAGAGATCCGGAGATGTCAACGTTAAAAGAACAAGGCAGAGATTACCAAAACAGACACCATGCAGAAACACGGATTGGTTGCAGGTGAAAGGAATCACAGTGGGGTCTGATTTCTCTCTCTCTCTCTCCATCTCCCATCCACGGTGACTGTGGCTTGCCTGTGCTCTGCAGTCTCTCTCTCCCGTCCACAGTGACATGTGGTTTCACGGCCATTACCACACCACATTATAGCCCCATGTTCCATAATGTGAGGAAGCCATATGTAGTCCCATTCTCTGCTTGGCTCCATAAAACACACACACACACACACACACACACACACACACACACACACACACACACACACACACACACACACACACACACACACACACACACACACACACACACACACACACACACACACACACACACACACACACACACACACAACTTTTTACTGTTGCAAGGCCTTCCTCTTTCCAAAAAATTGAACGTCATACATTGTGTTTTATACCAGAAAAGTCATCCATGTTAGAACATACATTTGTGTTATGTTTTTTTTTTTTGTTTAAACTGTGCATTTTTTATTTTATCCCATTGGGCATATGCAATAGTCAGTTTTGAACAGACGCTAAAGTCCCTCTCTGTTAGATTCAGAGGATTTTTAAACCTAAGGGATTGTCTACTTGAAACCTCTTATCTTTAGACATTGTTTATCTGTCTGGCTATCTACATGAATGCGTGTGTGTGTGTGTGTGTGTGTGTGTGTGTGTGTGTGTGTGTGTGTGTGTGTGTGTGCACGCATGTGTGCGCATGTGTGTACTAGTGTTTGCATGTGCGTGTGCGTGCCTGTGTCTCCCGCGTTGTGGAACAGAAGGTCTCAACAGGGTTTGCTTGTGTGGGCGGACTCAGGGATTCACCGTGAAAACAAACCCAGAAGCCAAGGACACTCTGCGACCAGTAGCACCACAGAGCCCAGGTTCTGGTCAGGCTCCACTCCGGCTTAGTGTTTGTCTATTTATTCATGGTTTTCTCTGTGTGTGTCTTTGGTCGTGTGTGTTGGACTCACACACACACACTCTCACACACACATGGAGTCTTCTAAACATATACTTGCTGGTTGTAAGGCACGGCTCCTTTCATTGTCTCTAACCTGGTAATTCTGAATCTTCTTTAACATTTGTGTGGTAAAGCAACTCTTATTGTGATGATTCAACAGACAAAAATATCCGCCTTCCTTTCGCTGCTCTTGGCTTCCTTGAAGTGCTCTGGTGTGTGTGTGTGTGGCCGTGTGGAAACCCACGTATCTGTCCCTGCTCTCGGATGATTATTATGTCCACGCTGAGTCCCTTCACAATGGGCCGCCTCACAGGCCACGCCAGATAGTGTCTTGAGGCCCGATAGATAGTCAGGAGCGGCCGACACACCACACTCCACAGTGTGGGACGCAGCCAGATTAAGTGGGGGGGATAAAGACGTTACTTTATGCAAACGCGTGCACCATGCTTTTCTCTTTAACACAATGCTTCTCTCTCCAGCCCTCGCTGCGGTAGGTACGCTCGGACAAGCTAGTACCGCCGCTTTGCAAATCTCCCTCGCAAGGGATTTATGTCCGTTATTGCAGCATTCTTGAAGAAAGTTGTCCAATCCCGGGTTGCTTTTAACTCACTTTATTTGTTATAAAGTAGGCATGTTTCGGTATGGTAACTATGAAGCTTAAGGGAGTGAATTGTATCTAACGCGAAAATACCGTTATCTACTTCAAGCCCCCGGGCTTAGGCCCGGTGGCTCTCTGCCGTCTACCTATTGATCTCTGGCCTCTTCACTTGACGTCCTCCGATAGAGGACGTCAAGTGGGCGTGGCCTATGCAGTGGGCGTGGCCGGGGTGACGTAATAGCTTCGGCTTCTTCACCTATCTAAAGGTGATGCCTTCTGTGGAGGGAGCAGCCTTCAATAAGGTCTTGCTCCCCTTGTGGCTATGTGAGGGTAATGCAGCTTCTTAAAATACTTCTTAATACAACACCGTCAATGTGTGCTTCTGAGCTTCACTCTGTTCTCCCGTCGGGTGTGATGGATCGTAGGATATGCTACACTGGGATGTAGTGAGGATGGGATTTGAATACGCTATTCGTACATTGGGAACTATTGAGCTGGGAGATTTTTGTTAATTTCTTGAAGGACAGGTATCATGCTGAAGGATGCCGGTGTGTGAACGGTGGACATTACGGTTGAGAACATAGACCCATTCGGATGTCCACAGCCCTACAACAGATCATCCTTTCCGCTGTCCTTACATCATGTGGGCTGAGTGCTAGCTCATCGTGTTAGTGGTCGATGCTCGGTTATTGGGTAGGCATAAATGGACCATTCATGACTACTGATAGGCCTTTCCATTGAGGGGCCGTTGTCGCCTGACTTCCACCAAATTGTCTTTCTATTCCAACAAGGCCTTTTGACGCCAGGATCAGTGCTGTTGGACTGCCGTCTGAGGTGTAAAGCAGGGGGACACCTTCATGCTGCCGCCATGCTGCAGGATGAAGAGCATGACAGCACAAAACGTTAATGAAAGCCTAAAGGGTCCTAAAAATAAAAAGGGATTATTCAAAAAATGATTGCCTAAACGTCTTCTCAGGGTCTGTAAGGAAGAGGGGGGGGGGGGGGGGTGGGGGGGGGGAGGGGGAGGAACGGATGATATCACTTCTCACCAAGAATAGAATGATGTCACCATATTCAGGGGTAAATTGGTTTCTGTCCTTCCTTGACGGGAGGCTGAGCACCAGTTGAGGGGAGCCGGGTGGAACAGTGCTGGCGGTGATGAGGGCTGGGTAAAATGGCCCGTGATGAGGGCCTATAAATAGACCTACTTGGACACTCGTCTTGGCTCGGGCGTAGCAGCCTGCCTCCTGCCTCCCGCCTCAACCGTCCCACCCTCCCCCACCCAGCCACCCACCCACCCACCGCTCTGGTCTCCTATCCCACACTGTCATGCTCCATCCTTTCCCTGTCCTTCCCAAATTCCCGTCCTCCCCGCCCCGTCCTCCCGTCCCCCCTCTTCCCACGGAGCACCTGCTCTCGCTGCTCTGCGCTGCCAACTGGCTGAAGTCATGTGTTCGGTACTGGACACCAACGCCCTCTTCCCGCTTCACTCGGTCTTAACCCAATAGCAGCCCTTGTGGAGAACGAGTCTACCTCAATGCTTGGTACCCTCTCATAAGGGCTAACCACACACAAACACACACACAAATACACATGGCTTTGTCTATTCCCTCGCTGGCTTGAAGGCATCTGAAAAATATGTACACAAAGACAGAAATATGTAGGCAAAACAAAGAAACCCAACCTGGAACTCTTCAGCGCCCGAGCCCACTTCCTGGTGTGTCGGAAGAAGCTCCGTCTCGCGTTACGTTGCGTTCAAGCGAATCGGCCTCAAAATAGCCCCCTCAACCCCCGGAACCTTGGCTTAAAAGGTCATCCAAGCTCCAGGATGTCGCTCAGGTGGACGGTGCCTCCGTGCCCCCCTGCCTGTCTCGGCTCTGCTGCACTCTGGAAGACACTAGCCCACTTGACCCTTCATTAGAGCCAGCGCTCACCCATGACTTTGCTATTGGCACATAGGGGTCCGCCTCCTCTAAACACACACACACACACACACACTCACACACACACACACACACCTTAACAGACGCACAGTCACGCACACGCACACATATGCACGTACACGCACAAACACACAAGCACACGCATAGGCACACACACACACCTTCACAGATGCACAGACACACAGTCACAGATATGCATACACACACAAACACACACACACACATATATACACACACACACTCACACACCTTCAAAGACAAACGCACACAAACGCACACACACGCACACACACGTACACACATGCCAAAACGTCTGTCTGCATTTCCTGTCTGCATCCTCGCCACCTTCCTGTGCTCTCTGCCGTTGACGCTCCAGTCCTCCGGTAGGGGAACCCAACACCAGGAACCCTCTGCACTTCAGTTTCTCAGGGATTATGACGGAGACGGCTGCGAGCGGTGGACCGTTCCTCTCCAGTCGGCGGGGCCCTTCCGCTCCCCTTCTCTGCCTTTCACTATTATTCCGTCTCCCTCTCCGCCGCCTCCCCCCCTCCCTCCTTTGCGCCCTCCCTCCTTTTTCACATAGCCATTACATGCCCTCAGGACTAGACAATAGGGTTGAGTTCGTCCTCTCTGCCGCTCCGCCGTCACCCACCCAGACACAACACACACTAACACACACACAGACGTGTGTGCATCCATCGGTTAAAACTCTAGACTGTGTTGTTACAAGGAGTCTTGGTAACAATTCAAGTCCTTTTTTTCTTACTTTACTTTTGTTTACTTCCCCCCCTTCTCTCTCTCTCTCTCTCTCTCTCTCTCCCTCATGTGCGATGTTTATCCCTCGCCCGGCCTCCCATCCCTTCTGCACATTTTCTTCCACTGTTACAGCAACTAGCCTGACATCTATCACATCTGTGCGCATCCCGCCGTCCTCTGTCAATGTTTACTTACACTGCCTCACAAGCACACACAGACACACACACACAGACACACACACGCACACACATACACTATCACGCATGCACGAACGCACACACGCACGCACACACGCATGCACACACACACACACACACACACACAAACACACACAAACTTGCAATTCCTAAAGAAAAGTTTTTTTAGCACATCCAGGAAAATATTTGTGTTATCGTCATTATTTTAGCGATGTGTGAATCTATTCATGTTGTTAAGTTACTTGTTTTCACAGTGTTCAGGTTAATGAGCAGGCAAAATGAACCACACCAGTGGTGTAATTAAAGAATAATAATCCAGTAGGATGCATGTTTTCACTGTTAAACCGACTAAAAGACAGTGTGTGTGTGCGTGCGTGTGTGTTTGTGTGTCTGTGTGTGTGTGTGTTTGTCTGGGTGTGTGTATGTCTGAGGGGTGAAGGGTGCAGTGGGCATGGTCCTCGAGGTTGCCTGGTCACTGAAGCATCCATGACTGGAGCCCGCTAATACAACAAGGTCCGGGTGACCGTTTTGACCCCTAGTCCCCCTTGACCTCCGGTCTGCTTTTCTTTATGTTCCTGTTGATGCAGTCACGAGCCAGGAGCCAGGATCCAGGGCTTGCCGGTTCTGTCTAGAAACGGCGCCACTTCCATCGTATGTCACCTTCACACGGCCACACTGAGGCCTTGCAACATCGAAAGTGACTGAGGTTCAGGAGAAAAAAGGAGGAACTGTTTGTCACATTTCTCTCTCTCTCTCACTCTCTCTCTTTCTCTCTCTCTTTCTCTCTCTGTCTCTCTTTATTTCTCTCCCTCTCCCCCTCTCTCTCTCCCTCTCCCCCTCTCTCTCTCTCACACTCTTTTCCTTCAGTTTTTTTTACCTCACACATAGTCATGCACACAGTACATGTAGTTTGTGGTCAGATTTAAATAAAACCAAATCCCAACATCACCATTTAGCCACCCAGCCCTAGCAGTGACTCACCGATAATCCATTAGAGACAAAGCCTCACACCCATACACCTGTTCAGTCACACACACTCATGCACAGATGTAAGCATGCATGCATGCAGACATGCATGCATGTATGCAACGTCCAGACGCCTCAACTCACATCCTCATTTAAAATTAAACAAAATCCACATGTAGGAACTGAAAGAAGTCCTTCCTTATCTTCTTCCTCATTATTTTGGTGGAGTTGCTAGGAACCTTCTTAACACACGTGTGGATTTTGTAAGCAAGTTGCTTAAATGCCCTCACGTGAAAGGCGGAGTAGACAGAAGACTGACTGTAAAAGGTTATTTGGTAGGGCAAAAATGAACTGTGACCAAGCATTATGTCTTATTATTGAACCAGTTTAGGCCAGTGTAGTAGCATGACATGGCAAAAGTTCCGTACGGATATGCATATATGCAATATCACATAGAGCCGAACTGAATTTATAGTCGGCGTGCATGAAATGCAGGAGCCCGTGCAAATCAAAAATGATGTCATCCCAGCCCCCGCCAGGGTTTCCTACGTGATTTGTCATGTGTCACAAGGAGGACTTATGCGTTCCATGCTCTGGTGGTCAGAGGTAGGAGCTGGGATTGTGTTACAGTAAAAGAAGCTGTAAAACCAACATGGCATTGTTCTAGCCAAGTGAGCCATTGTAAGCTATGTAAGCTATATCTGTTTATAACAGCGCAGTGCGTTGTATTATGCGTATGCAGACACTGTAGCAATATCTCCACAGATAGAATTCGAAATGTACAGTGTACTGCGATTGATTGACTGCGACAAAAATAAGACAGAACTGCTAATAAACAGTATATTACTACATATATAACTACAACTACTCTAACTACTATTGATACACAGAGTAGCCATTTTACCTTGATGTCATAGTCGTATGGTTCCGCGGTATGGAAATCGTGGACAGAATCGCTGGATTTGGTACCAGAAATGGAATCAACAGTATTGCAGAATTTGCGAGAATTTACGACCATCACTAGTGCAAGCGCATCCGCAGTTTCAAGACGAGACTTTTTTCAGGACTTTGTGGCAGTGTGCGCCGAGTCTGACACTCCCTTAGAAAAGCTTAGAAGGCTGTGTTCGACCAACTGATAACGGCCGTTCTGCAGAAGATTGTTCTGAGACTCGTCATTGGTGAGCTGGGCGCATGAAAATTGTAGGGTCATATTCCAAGCAACATTGTTTTTTGTTTGTTATTGATCAATTGTATCCATTAATTGCACGTTTACATTGAATAACCAACTAATGTGTTTTTTTAATATTATTTAGTGATTATATTATTTTACATATTCAATTTCAGAACCGATTTTATCTAGTGTTTCAAAGACACTGGGCCAAAGTGTTTGGCATAGGGCCAGAATAAACCAGAAGCGTTACTCAGGTTTATCAGCCGGTCCAGCTGTTGCTGAGCCCGTCTCTGTCCCTCTGTCACACTCTGTCTGTTGGCTCACACGGTGGCAGCCGCGTGACACCTCGCCCTCAGCCCTCTGAGAACTGGACACAACCAGTGTGCGCCGTTTCAACGGAAACTTTCCACCCCAGGCGGCTGTGTCCGGCCGCGCCGCTGTCCAGTTTCGATGTCGTAACAGACAGAGAGCAGCTCAGCGTTACTGTCCGGGTGAGTCAGGTCCAAAATGAGGAAGAGGTCAGGCACGCAGAGATGAAAAGAAGAAGGACGATGAGAAGGAGAACAGCAACAGACACGGACCCCCTTCTCCTCCACACCCGGGTCGAGAGAGTCAGTTGGCCGTCAACAGGCCCTTTGATTGAGTATAATAAAAAGATAATTTGACAACAATAATATTAAAATAAAATAAAATAAATAAATGGGTGAAAATGGCAGAACAAATCGACTGGGTCAATGAGGTATGTGTGTGTGCAGACCAATGTCTTCCCACCGTGCCTGTTGGCAACAGCACAGTCAGACTTGGTGCTGAAGATACGGCTACACAATGGATGATGGAACATTGATACAGTTATTATTACGATTTCATGCATTCAAATTAGTTTCTTCTCTTAACTGTTTTGTGATGTAACACCTTCCATCTCTCCCATATGCTCTGAAACCCAAAACCAACATTTAACCCAGGGAAGCTATTTAGAGGAATGTATTCACTAAGATACTCGTAATGGTAATCAGGAACTCATTCCGTTGCTATTTGTCATGTAATAGCTTTAGGAATTACAATTATTCAGTCATTTCTGTTGGACAGATAATAAAGTTAGTCTCGTGAATTTGCCCAAAGTGGGTTTCTTTTTACCCCATCCAGAGTATTAGACATTCAGGCAATTTGTGCGTACAGGTTATTGTTATCCATGTCACAGGGCAGAACTGTGTCCCTATGTATGGACACTGTGTACACCCATGCCTCTTTTCACATGTGGTAACATGGTTAAATGTTATCAGATAATGGCCCAGTCTCTCTAACACTCACACTATACAAGAGGGCATACCCCTCGTAAAAGACACGATTGTGTGTATGTGTGTGTGTGTGTGTGTGTGTGTGTGTGTGTGTGTGTGTGTGTGTGTGTGTGTGTGTGTGTGTGTGTGTGTGTGTGTGTGTGTGTGTGTGTGTGTGTGTGTGTGTATGTGTGTGTGTGTCCCAGTGCATCAGTGTTTCTACGTCGACATCCTCCCTATGTGCCCAGCCTCAACACCAAAGGGACAGATAATCATGGAGTGGTGAATCATTACCTCAAATACTGTCTTATCACCCCTGGTTACAGCTGCCAACATTAAACAAACCAAACACTATAGGTGTTTTTTCTCTTTCTCTTTCTCTCTCTCCACTCAGGGACTGTCAAATGAGTGACCAGCCACCACTCCAGACTGCAAAAGAGCGGCATATTTAAATGACTTGCCCCCCTCCAGCTTGGGCTTGAGTGCAACTGCTGCTGCCCTATGACAAACCTCTCATTCTCTTTAGCAGGCGCTTTTGTGTGTGCAGATTGAACTAATTATACTCCTTGCTTGCTCCTACAATGTTCTCACATTAAGAAAAAACATCTTGTCTTTAATCTAAATTAGGGTTATTCTGTATTGTATTTGTATGGGTTGTTTTTCATCTAATAGATCAGTGGTTATCAGCCTAGGTGTATGACTTGATAAAGTTGCATAGCTGATTCAAACCCCAAAAAAACATTACACGCGGTGCGTGAGTGGGCTTTCACATAGCGGTGTGAAAACCACTGCCATACATTCTCTAAAGATGTCATGTCAAGGTCAATGTCAGATTCACGAGCATGGGGATCCATATATACCTGTAGATGCAATTATATAAATAGGGGTTTGATAGGAACAAAGCAGCGCCTTGCTTGAAATAACCCGTTCTTCTATGTCAAAGTCAGCAAATAAGCAGTCGTTTTTGTTCCCTTTATTTAGTCATAATGATATGCAGGACATCAGTGTTTACTGCTGTGCCAACAGGCTTAGTCACGATTCAGGAGAAGCTGGTGTGTACAGGCGTACTTCCATCGGGTCACGGTTTCGTTGTGCTGCATCTATCCGACATTAGCGTCACATATACAGATTTCCTCTTTTCTTTCCCGGGTTTATCCGCGGCCACATGATCTCCACATTATGTCGGCCTTCTTCTGAACAGGATGTAGCTGCTGTCATGGAGTCATGTTCCTTCATTTCTAAATCCGTAGCGTTCTCGTTCTCACATGCCGTCTCTCCGCTGTGTGCGAGCCCAAAACTTGGGGTATAAATACGAGAGGAGCGAAGGAGTGGACAGTAGTGTTGCTCAACCTTGGAGTCAGGTCTTTGCTTGGGGTTATCCTGATGTGTAAGATGGGGTTGTGTGGGATATCTGACTTAAAGGTTATTGTGACATTATGTTATTTTATTAAAGAAGGCTAATTGAAACAGAAGATACCTGCGTTACACACTTAGGTATGTGAAAAAACTATTTCAAATGAATTGTAGCCAAGAAGGTGTGAAATACTGAGTGTGTGAGTGATACACATACAATTGTATGATGACATGAGAGGGTGAATTGTGTGTTGCACAATTCCTCAGACTTGGCAAAAGGGTTTGGATTGTCATGCTAAAAAGGGTGAATGAATTCCCTCAGTAAAGGGTCCATCATGTACCTGGTAAGCATTATGTTAATGCAAAGGATAAAGGAAGTATCAGCTCTCTATTTACTCAACATCTCAACCTACCGCTCAAAATATTACTTTCACTGTTTGTCACTCCTCTGTCTCTCTCCCTCTCCCTTTCTCTCTATCTCAGTGGGATCTTTAGTCCTTTATGAGAATCGTTCACAGCAAACTGCAGGTAATTACGAAGAGAACCATTTCCCTCTCAGTTATTTTGTCCTCCTTTATACAGTGTGTTTGCTTAGTCGCTGTCTCACATCAATCTCTCTCTTTTTCTCTTTCTCGCTCACTCACTCATTTGGAAGGTGGACAGTGTTTTGTTCTCCATAGCTGATGGTCAAAGAATAGGATAGAAGGAGGACCGATCTGAATTAACTTAAAGCTTTAATATGGTACGATGC
>NC_044048.1:12923476-12928476 GCF_902167405.1 Gadus morhua | reverse complement strand
CTTTTATGAACTTTTCCCTATCTCTCCCCATCTCTCTTACTCTCTCTCTCTTATTTTTTATGAAGCGTTTAGTTGTCTGTTTGGTTTTGATCTGCCCTCTGTCCACTCCAATGACCCCAAGTCCCCCCAATTCCTGACATTTCCTCAGCGAACAGGAACACTCCCTGAGACAAACAGCACATGCTCCACCGGTGCATTTCATAATCGCTACCCCCCCCCCCCCCCCCCCCCCCTCTCTCTCTCTCTCACTCTCTCTCTCTCTCTCTCTCTCTCTCTCTCTCTCTCTCTCTCTCTCATATATTCAGTTCAGTGGTCTAAGTAAACACACTGACCGGACTGCAGCTGGTCCAGGAGGTAAGCAGTTGGACGTGTGAGAGAGAGAGAGAGAGAGAGAGAGAGAGAGAGAGAGAGAGAGAGAGAGAGAGACAGAGAGAGAGAGAGAGAGAGAGAGAGAGAGAGAGAGAGAGAGAGAGAGAGAGACAGAGGCTGAGAGAGACATAGTGTTTGTCTGTGTGTGTGTGTGTGTGTGTGTGTGTGTGTGTGTGTGTCTGAGCATGTGTTTGTGTGTGTATGGGGGAGTTGCTAGGAGCGTGAGATATCGAGGGACCTAGACACTAGTAAGGGAGCTCATGAAGTCCAGAGCTTGTGGGGGTATTGAATGGCTCATTAAACCTCTGTGTGTATGTTTGTGTGTGTGTGTGTGTGTGTGTGTGTGTGTGTGTGTGTGTGTGTGTGTGTGTGTGTGTGTGTGTGTGTGTGTGTTTGTATGAGAGCCAGACACCAAGACACATAGGGAGAGGGGGAGTTGGTTTTAGATGTAGCCAATCAAAGAACTCATAAATCAAAGGTTCACTCTTGGCCACTTGTAGCTATAGGGTGTGTTTAATTGCGTTTTCTAGGGTATTCAATATGCTGTATGTTGGACTGTGTGTGTGTGTATGTGTGTGTGTGTGACCTGGCACAGTCCCCCCCTAAACGTGTGTTTGCAAAAGGAAATACCTTGACAGGTTTCTGGAACACTCGCTTGAGTAGCTCTGCTAACCCACCCCTGTTTTACCCCCTACTTCCCTACCAGATCCCCCCTCCTCTCACCCCTCACCCTTCCTTTGGTGGAGTTTGGAGGTATTATTTTACAGTACACACGCCCCTTCCTCTGGCTCTGAACACCATGTGCGCCCAGCCCTGCTGTACCAGGGGGGAGCCAGAGGGACAGCCAGAGGGTAGTGAGGGGATTTTCAAGTGTGTGACATAACAGACTCATTGATGGACGCTTAAGTCGTACTGAAGTGTTGTGTGTCAAATGTACAGGGGAAAGCTTCAGCGTAGCGTCTGAATGAGTCTGAGGGACTCTAGGGTGTTTTGTGATGTATCTTCTACCTACAACATGAGGTCACTTTTGTCTATCAATATTGACAACAAATTCACATTGCACATCAAACAACAACACGAAAGAGCAGAGTAATACACATGATATATATCTATATACACTCAGCATACACACATGTGATGTAATGAAATAGAAAAAGGGATATAAATAATGAACACAAAACAATCATTGAAGAAACGTAAAGCAACAGTTTATTTTTTTTATTACACCTATTCTATCATCCTTCCCCTACTGCCACCACCGCCTCCCATTGGCCCTCCCACTGGCCCTCCCACTGGCCCACATTGGCCCCCCAATTAGCCCTCCCATTGGCCCCTCCCACTGGCCCTCCCATTGGCCCTCCGTTCCCCCCACTGAGATGGAGACAATCGGTGGTGACAGGTTCATATCAAAGAGAAATCCTCCCCCGGCCGGTTGGCAGCACATGTATAGTATAGCCCCCCCCCACCCCCCCAATCCCATTACAACGTCAGGTGACACTCCGCAGAGCTCCCAGACGACAGGAAACGGTGCTCAAAGGCCACAGGCAACAGGAAACCACCAAGGATGAGCTATCCACGTGGACACTGGTGTGTGCGGGATGTTTATTAGGTGGCGTTCATGATAACAAAATAAAGGACCGGTCTTTACAATCATTGACAAAATACGAAAAAATTAGCTGTGCAAACTAATACCATGCAAAGCAACATCAAGGAAAGATCGATGCAAAATACCTTGTTGTGTATAATAATATGTATGGATACATTTATATATAAATACATACATTTATATATACAGTATATATATTTATTTATAAAGTTACACTATACATTCAGTT
This sequence comes from Gadus morhua, assembly GCF_902167405.1. Taxonomy (NCBI): domain Eukaryota; kingdom Metazoa; phylum Chordata; class Actinopteri; order Gadiformes; family Gadidae; genus Gadus; species Gadus morhua. The sequence continues at coordinate 12,926,272 of NC_044048.1, read as the reverse complement.
ACCTAAGAAGGTGCAGCAGGGCTGTGTAACTAGATTTGTTCCGCGAGTTCAAAGTCAAGCCTGAGATTTGAAATTGAAATCAAGTGTTGGTTTGGCACTGTCCCCACCTCGGTTCCCTGTCGGACGGTGCTAGTGCGTGCACGTGCCCATGCATATGTGTGCACGCGCATGTCTGTGAGCGCTTGCGTGCGTGTGTGTGCGTGGATGGAGGGGTCCATCCAGCTCATGTATGTCCCTGTTGGTGTCATTCATACTGCTGTACACACACACCCGAGGGACTGAGCATTATCGTATTTACAGAGACAGTTGCGTGTGTGGGTGTGGTTGTGTGTGTGTGCATGTATGTACAGTATTTGTGTGGGTGTGTGCGTTTGCGTGTGTGTGTGTGTGCGTGTGCGTGTGTGCGTGTGCGTGTGTGTGTGTGTGCGTGTGTGTGTGGGTGTGGGTGTGTGTGTGTGCATGTATGTACAGTATGTGTGTGCGTGTGTGCGTTTGCGTGTGTGTGTGTGTGTGCGTGTGTGTGTGTGCGTGTGCGTGTGTGTGTGTGTGCGCGTTGGTTGGTCTGGCTGCATTCCTAAGTCGTGCTCCTACTGCGGGATGTGAGGTGTCCTTCCACAGAGCCTCCATGGAGGGCGCGGGCCCCCACTGGGCCCCAACTGTCCCTGTACCCTCTGCTGCTGCTGCTGCCGCTGCCGCCGCCGCCCGCACTCTGTCTCTGTCACGCCACGCCTCACTTCGCACACTTTATACACTCGCGCCCGCTCACTTGCTCTCACGCTTGCTCACCGGTCCACTAGCTAGCCCATACATTCATTGGCATACCGTCCTCTCTCACGCTCTCACTCACTCGCTCTTACCCTCTCGTTCAACCGTACGACCGTTCTCTAGTTCACCTGCTCTCTGGCTTGCTCAGTCTTTCACTCATTCACTTTTTGCTTGCTCGCTCGCTCTCTCGTTCACTTTTGCACTCAATCTCTCACACGCTCAATTGCTTTCTCGCTCACCCACTCAATCACTCACTCTTTCACTCATAAAGTCATTCAGTCACGGAGTGATTTACACACTCGCTAACTCAATCACTCACTCACTCTTTCAATCACTCACTCATATGTTCACTTTCTCACTCACTCTCAGTTGCATTGGCTCAGCCTCTTCTCTGCTATTAAACCAGACTGAGCTGGTGTCAATTAAATGGTATGTGTTGCTTACGCCACAAATCACACACACATGTTCTCCCACACACATGTTCCTCCCTGCAACACAGGGGCCTCCCCCCTCTACAGAGTAATGATACTTATTACCTAATGAGACCCTACTGTACACACAAGGACACACACACACTCACACAAACTCACACACACTCACACCAAGGCACGCACTAACACACCAACACATGCACCAACACACAGACTCACACCAACACATGCACACATACACAAACTCCTGTATTTATTTTGCCTGTTAAATGTTTTCCATAATATATTCAATGTTTTCTCTCACACATTTATTCCTCTCTCTTACCTGTATTTGGTCACACATTAATTACAATAACATCAGCCAGCAAGAGTAGTGCACTCCAAAATGAAGTTCTCTTTCCTTCTGCTCTCTCTCTCTACCTAGTTATCTCTCCCTATCACTTGCTCCCCACCCCTCCCCCCTCTCTCAGTCCGTCTGTAATGACCTATACATTGGTTGGAGCCAAAGTGTTTTATGACCCATGTGTGTTGTGACAGTGTGAAAGGCACAGGAAGGAAAAGCTGTGCTTCCTCTGAAGCTCCTGCTGCCCTGGGCTGCAGGAGATAAGCACACACACACACACACACACACACACACACACACACACACACACACACACACACACACACACACACACACACACACACACACACACACACACACACACACACACACACACACACACACACACACACACACACATTCGCATACACATACACACACACACATGTGCTCTCTTTCACACAAACACAGAGATACACATACACACACACACACACACACGCATGCTAACAACAAATCAAAACACAGTTCTTTAGCGTTGCCAGTTGCAAGGGAAGCCATTTCCCTGTGTGTTGCCATTGCCTAACCCCCACCCCCCAGATTAGCTTCCTCATGGCTTGGCCTTAATCACTTCCGTGCTCTTCAGTCAGCCCTGTAGTCTGCTCTCATCCCACCAGTTTGAACTTTGTAGTCCATCTGGAACTATGTGACCTGACATTGATGGGCCAACACTCATGGCTTCAGTTTCAAAACAGGAAACACTATAACAAAATAAAAAAACTCAAAGTAACTATTCAATTATTCATGGCATCCAGGAGGCCCTTAACAATCATATAAAAAGCTTTACCATAACTTAACCAGTCACGATACCATTGACTTTGATACGCACGTGAAGTGGAATTAGACGTGAAGTCTGTCGTGCCACGTCTGAACCTTTATTGGTTTATCAATGTGTGTTTGAAGAAGGGCACTTTACCAAGAAGCTCTATGGAGTATAGGTGTCTATACTATATGTTCCAATGAGTAGGTGTGCGCGTGCACACGTACGTGTATGCGTGTGAGTGTGCCTATGGGTGCATGTGTGTGTGTTTGTGTGTGTGTGTGTGTGTGTGTGTGTGTGTAGGAGAGAGGCGTAAGGCGCTCTATCACGAGGTGCCCTTCTAATCCCCACTGTGATGTGTCATGAATATGGAGTTTAAGACTCAAATCCCTAGAGATACGCGTGGCTATAGATAGATGGTCCTTCTATATACACTCAAAAGAAGCTCATTGGAACAT
>NC_044048.1:12900976-12918476 GCF_902167405.1 Gadus morhua | reverse complement strand
CGTGTGCATGGGGTGTAGGATCAAAACTCAAGAGGCTTTTTGAGTTCGTTCATTTCACCGCTGTGTATTTACTTTCCTCTCTTTCCTCTCTCTCTCTCTCGCTCTCTCTCTCTCTTACCTCTCTCTCTTTCCTCTCTCTCTTTCCTCTCTCTCTTTCTCGCTCTCCCTGCCTCCCTCTCTCTCTCTCTCTCTCTCTGGTTCAATCTCACCCGCGCCGTAGGACCACAGTCTGACCACAGCCATTTCCCTCCGTCGCTTGCATCGCGTAGCGATGCACGGCACATAGTTTCCATGGAACAGGCTTTTAATGGAAGAAGAGATATATAGATACTGCGGGAAAAGTCTCTCTCTCTCGCTTGTAAGGAAGACTGGCTTTAAAGGTTTCCTATTATCCTCACAAAGTCTGAGAAGCACATGTCTGAGACACAGACTTTCCCCAAGCAGGGAACGGAATAGAGGACTGCTTACAGTTGAGGCTGCAGCACTTAAAATTCGGCTAATATTTTAATGATAGTTTACCCAAGTGCAAGGCAGGGTATAATCAAAGTGAACTCACTTAGCTCGGAAATACAGGGTCAAACTTCCCGTGGTGAGGTCCTTGATTCAGAAGTGCAACCAATATCCTTCTAATAAACAAAATCATGTTGTTTCAAACTTTATTTTTGGGGTCTTACGTAGAATTGGCCATGCATATTGCTAAGTAACAACTTGTTTTTCATAAAGGATACTCAAAAAACAGCCATTAAAGAGCTGACGGACATTATTCGACTTTGTGTACGGTGTTTAGAACGGGATTTGGGGATTACTGCGAATTATTGGAGAAATATTACACCAAAGTCCCCAGGATCCCTCTCACCGTGTCATTATGTTGCTGTACTTCTCCCTTTTGCATATCCCCCCTTTACAACACGTCCCTCATGTCAGTGCTAATAGACAAAACACAGGGCTGCACTTTCATATCCTCGCCATGCAGAGAGGTGAAGCAGTGCGCTCCACCGCCCTCCTCCAGAGGTTCGTCTCCGGCTGTTCAAGGTATGCCCCCCTGCCTGTCTCTACCCTGTGAAGCGGAGGCTTTGTACGTGCGCTTGTAAATGGCGAGATAAGTGCGGTTTAGCCAACGCCGGGGTGTAAGGTGCATCGGGCAACGCCCAGCCATGTCTGTGCCAGGGCCCAACAGGGCTGTAATTACCAAGACCAGGGTCAGCACTTTATCCCGGGTAAAAATACCTGCCCACTTAAACGGAGCGGGAGGAGGCAGCGAAGCACCACGCGGTAAAAGAGGGGGAAGCCGGTCCCTGTCTGCTTGCGCATGCGGCTACCTACGCCGCCGCCAATGCGCTGCTTGCTAGCGGCGGGGCTGTGGGTGGAGGTGGTGACAGAGGTGGGGGTGGTGGTGGTGTTGGCGTTGGTTTAAAGAAAAGACGGGGAATCCTTAAGTCTCATTCGATGGAAACAGTTGGATATCACTCTAAACTTTTCTTTCATTTGCAAAGCGGTTTGCGTCGAGACCCACTGTGAAACCCTTTTCAGGTTTTAATTTTCCCCTCCCTCTGCAGGCACGCTAAGTTGACGCTGAAAGTGAGTGGCCTAGAAAGACCGTTTTTTTTCGTACGCGCGTCCAATGTTCCGAGCGCTGCCTGTTTAACTGCAGCCACCTCTCAGTCCAGTACCTTTCCACACTCTTTCCTCCCTCCCCTCCCCCCCCGCCCCCACCCACCCACCCACTCTTCTGCCCGCCCACCCAGTCCTCCTCTCCCTCCACCACATCTGTCTACGTGCCCCCTGAGTCAAGGACACAGAAGGGCCAGGCAGACTTTCAGAGGACAGCTCTGCTCCAATCAAAAGACGGCGAGCGCTCGTGTCAATTAAATGCTATATGCTTATGCCGCAGATCGCACGCTCATGTTCTATTCAAACTCCCCCCATCCCGCACACACACACAGACACACACACACACATCCCTCTAACACGCACACACAAACACAAACACACACACACACACACCCTTCCTTTGCCCGCCCCACTCGTTCTCCTCTCCAGGACATAATGCAGTGTAATCATCCTTATTACCTAATGAGACCCTATTGTACACACATTGTCCACTCTCACTCTCTCTCTCTCTCTCTCTCTCTCTCTCTCTCTCTCTCTCTCTCTCTCTCTCTCTCTCTCTCTCTCTCTCTCCGTCTCTGTCTCTCTCTCTCTCTTTGTATCTTTTTATCTTTGTATCTTTATGTATCTCTCTTCATTGGCCTACACTCTCACTCATTTTCTTTCCTTTCTTTTCAGTATCTCTCTCTCTCGCTCTCTCTCTCTCTCTCTCTTTCTCTCTCTCTCTCTCTCTCTCTCTCTCTCTCTCTCTCTCTCTCTCTCTCTCTCTCTCTCTCTCTCTCTCTCTCTCTCTCTCTCTCTCTCTCTCTCTCCCTCTCCGTCTCTGTCTCTCTCTCTCTCTTTGTATCTTTTTATCTTTATCTCTCTTCATTGGCCTACACTCTCACTCATTTTATTTATTTTCATTTTATTTATTTTCTGTGTCTCTTTCTCTCTGCATCTATTCTCTTTATCTCTCCCTCCTTCGCCCTTTCTCGTTCCCCCTCTCTCTCTCTCTCTCTCTCTCTCTCTCTCTCTCTCTCTCTCTCTCTCTCTCTCTCTCTCTCTCTCTCTCTCTCTCTCTCTCTCTCTCTCTCTCTCTCTCTCTCTCTCTCTCTCTCTCTCTCTCTCCCCATCTTTGCCTTTCTCTCTAATCTCTTATCCCTGAGTTTGTTGTCACCCAAACACGTCCAAGAAGAAGTGGGCAATGAGGTACAGTTTTACACTGCAGCACAAGACTTTGCTATCATCCTCTATCAACATTGTAGCATGATCACAGTGTGAAGCCCCTAATGCCACAATAACACAGTAGTAGTGTGTAGTGGGTTTTATCTCCAGGACACTGCACTCTGACATGGAGGAGGCAGATTGGGGGAGGGTAAGGGGTACGCAACCCCTCATTAGCTTCCTTCACTGTATCTACTTCCCCTTAATCTGTTTCAATAACATAATCTCTTTAAAAGCACTCCAGCTCTTAATACAATCTGCCTAACTTCACACGTGATTGGGGTCAATCCCCAATGTTGCACACACACACACACAAGCGCACACGCACGCACCAACTTAGCACACACACAAGTCCACGCACCCACCCACCCACCTACCTGCCCACACTCACATTCATACACACAAATTTGCACATCACACACACACACACACGCACGCACGCACGCACGCACGCACGCACGCACGCACGCACGCACGCACGCACGCACGCACGCACGCACACACACACAGACACAGACACGTGTGCAACACACACATTAAGAGATACACATGCCCCCTCTGTATTCTGTGTCAAGATGTTTTTGCTTGTGTGTCCACTCTGTTGTGTAATTTTCTGTGATATAAGGAAGCAGATTTTTTGTTGTTCCCCTAACCAGCGGAAGATCTGTATCTTGAACCACAAGCAGACAGCAGGGAAGATGTTCTTCATCTACACTGTCCGGTCAGTACAGAGTCTACCCTACAGGCCCCCAGCACGAGACCGGCTGATCCCAGCGCAGTTCTTATGCCTTTCTCCCGCCTCTGCATCCGTACTATCTGACCCTGGGAGAGCCCGCTTCCTCCAGTCTGCTGGGCCTTCTTTTTTCTTTATTTTTTTGCGGAGGATTTTTCCATGCTGTCTCTCGCTTGCATAACCACTTACAGATGTTGGCAGTGTAGAGCGTTGTGGCAACTGCAAACGAGGAAATCTAAAAAGAGATCAGGGTGTACAATAAGAAAACAACAAAAAAAATGTTGTTCTAGGAATGAGACAAGGAATAGCAGGAAGGATGGAAACGGAGTGAATGGGACGAGAGAGAGGTAATGAGAGGAAAGAGAGAGACAGAGAGGAAGAGAGAGGGAATGAGAGGAAAGAGAGAGACAGAGAGGAAGAGAGAGGGAGAGAGAGAGGGAGAGGGAGGGAGAAAGAGTGAGAGGAAGGGAGAAAGGGAAAGAGGGAGAGAGAGACAGACAGAGAGAAAGAGATGGACAGTGAGCAACAGACAGAGAGAAAGAGACAAGAGAGACAGACAGTGAGAGACAGACAGTGAGAGACAGACAGAGGGAGACAGAAGGCGTACAGTATAGATCCGAGCAGTAATGGGACATCCACTAAGAACAGTGTAGCTTTTGGCCTCTTTGTCTGCCGTTCACTGCATCACACCATAGAAATTCAAACTCCCACTCTGGAATTTGTATTTCCTAAACAACTAGTGGCACAATTAAGTACAAACGTAAGTTTGCTGTACATTGAGAAAACTTAATTGTCATTGGATTTGAAGCAATTTTGGAGTTTGCAGAATTCTAATGGGCCAATACCTCAGGAAGGCACTTGCGGGGGTGAAAACGTTGACCAATGCCAATGTTTTTGCTGTTTAGTAGCCGATAATGGCTTCTTTTTAAGTTCTATATGCTCCAGAAACCACACTGTTATATCCCTCCGTTTCAACTGCCATTCCCCTGGCAGATTTTTCCATTTAAAAACGGCCTTGCTGAACGCGGGCCACGCAGCGCGCCCGGCTCCATTGAAACGCACCAAGGTCTAATGGAAAATGATTTGGCTGGGTTAAAGGTAAGTTAGAGCAGACTCTCTCTGGTGGTCTCGCCACGGCACCTCCCTCCACCTGCCTTACAGGAAGTAGCCCTGTCCCGGCGGATTGGATAGGAAATGTGCTGAAATGAACTATTCAGCTCCAACATCCCAACCACACTTCGCTACAGCTAAAGCTTATTACGTCCAGACACCTCCCATAAAGGGAGAGAGAGAGAGAGACAGAGAGAGAGAGAGAGAGAGAGAGAGAGAGAGAGAGAGAGAGAGAGAGAGAGAGAGAGAGAGAGTGAGAGAGAGAGGAGATGTAGAGAGAGAGAGAGAGAGAGAGAGAGAGAGAGAGAGAGAGACTGTGAGCGAGCGAGCGTGCAAGAGAGAGAGAGGTAGCGGCGTGACTGCTAACACAACTCCCCCTTTTATCTTGCCAGTGCTCTCTCTCTCTTTCTCTCTCTACATCTCCTCTCTCTCTCTCTCTCTCTCTCTCTCTGCCCCCCTACCACCACTGCACACCCTCAAGCTTCCCATGCACTTTATTTATTAGTGGATCCATTCAATTATTTACCTCACATGGCATTGCAGCAACAGGCCTGCTGCACGATGCATAGGTCAGGAGGGGGTGACACTTGCACGCACACACACACACACAAACACACACGCACACACATATGCACGCGTGCCAGGGGCAAATGGGCTGTTTGCAGCAATCACGCTAATAGACCCGCCTGACCCGCCCGCCTGATGCTAGACTGAATTATAATGGAATGGGGCAGTAACTTCGACATCATTTTATAATGAGTCATAACATATAAAAAAACGCCCATATCATTTATGTAGTTCAACCAACAAAATCTGATTTTTGTGTCGATACGACCGCCTCACGTGTGTAAAATACCCCCGAGAGGGTATTCAGCCAGTTGCCATTACTTGACATTGTCGTTTAACTGGTGAAGGCTGTATTTCCCCGGAGCAATGCGGTCACTACGCAGTTCCCCCTTTGTGCGCCTGTGACTGGGACACGGCACTCGCCGTGTCCCAGAAAAAAAAAAAATATAAGAAAAAAGGCAGAAGGGGACACTATGAGCATCCTGTTTGCGGCCTGAGGTTGCTGGTTCAAACGTATCACCGGCCCACGCCCGGTGTCTGCTCTTATCTCCTCCGTCCGGCCTTATCCCCACCGTGGCCAGACGGGGATCAATCCCACACCGACTTGGGTTTCACATCCCGGAAGCGCGGATGTACACATGGGTCACTTTCATCGACTCGGCAGCACTGGCAGCAGCCGCAGCAGCCGTGGCCGTGGCCGGAGCGGTCTCCTTCACGCCGCGCTCCCTCCTGTGTGTGAGCGCGGGGTTGCAGAATCATCAGCGCAGGGCGCTGGGGTGAGGCAGGCCGGCCGCCGCAGTCCGCTGCCTTTTTATAGTTTACCCCTCCGAGACAATTACGTCAAAACATCTGCATAGATGCACCCGTAACCATGTTTGGGTTGCAGAGGATGAGTCGATGGCGTACTGATGAACACGAGTGGTCTTTTTTGTTGTGAATTATCGTGTCACGTTTGTGTTGGTCTTGTTTTCTGACACGAGATGTTCAAAGTGTTGCAGGATGGTTTGTTTTTATTACTGAGGAACGGTGTGTGTGTGTATGTGTGTGTGTGTGTGTGTGTGTGTGTGTGTGTGTGTGTGTGTGTGTGTGTGTGTGTGTGTGTGTGTGTGTGTGTGTGTGTGTGTGTGTGTGTGTGTTTGTTTGTGTTGTGAGTGTGTGTGTGTAAGTGTAAATGCATGCATGTGTGTGTGTGTCAGTGTTTGTGTGTGCGTGTTTGGGTTGTATACATGTGTGTGTGTGTGTGTGTGTGTGTGTACATGCATGTGTGTGTGTGCGTGCGACAGTGGTTGTGTGTGCGTGTTTTTGTGGTGTATATGCGTGTGTGTGTCTTTGTAAATACATATGTGTGTGTGTGCGTGCATTAGTATTTGTGTGTGCGTGTTTGTGGTGTATATGCATTTGTGTGTGTGTGTGTGTGTGTGTGTGTGTGTGTGTGTGTGTTTGTGTGTGTGTGTGTGTGTGTGTGTAAATGCATATGTGTATGTGTGCGTGCGTCAGTGTTTGTGTGTGTGTATTTGTGTTGTGTATATACGTGTGTGGATGTGCAGGCTCACGATTTGCCTGCAGGCCAAATATTCTCTGTGTGAGCTGCGTAAGCATCATGAATTATGATATCCTGATTAAGCAAATATTCCAGCATAAACATCTGTGTTTTGTGCGTCCTTATGCATGCACGTTTGAATGTTCATAGAATGATATAACTGTTTGGATTTGGGTTTAGTTATTATGAATCTGTATCTAGGTGTGTGTCGGTCTGTCCTTGTGTATCTTGATATCATTGTGTGTGTGCGTACATGCCTGTGTGTGTGTGTATCTATTTGTGTGTCGGTGCTGATGTGTGCCATTACAAGCTGACAATAAATAGCAGATGGGATGATGCAGTTTGGATGTGAGACCCATACAAGGCTGAGCCGGGATAGGGAGTGAGAGAGAGAGCAAGAGAGTGCCATATCTATATATATATATATATATATATATATATATATATATATATATATATATATATATATATATATATACATATATGCGAGTGAGATGAGAAGGATATCGCCCTGAAGACCGATTGCTTGCGACTGGTCCAGCACCGTGGAATCTGTGTGTGAAACAAACAGAGTCACGCAAAAAATAAAAACACACACACACACACACCCAGACAACAGCAACAAATAAACAAACCAAACACATAGCAATACCCATAATGAAGCATTTAAGAAACAAAACTAGCCAAACAAAAACACCATTAGGCTGCGCCTGTGTAGAAAACTGTACATATTAGACATAATGTAATAAAACTGCATTGAACATTTTGGTGAATGGGTAAGCATACATTTTATGCAAACCATAATGTACATTTTTAAGTCTGCGCACACACACACACACACACACACACACACACACACACACACACACACACACACACACACACACACACACACACACACACACACACACACACACACACACACACACACACACACACACACACACACACACGTTTGTGTTACCGGCCATTGCTCTATGTTCCCTGGGGGGAAGGGCTGCTTTAATTCCCCAGGACCCCGTTGTGATTTAGAACAGCAGGAAAGTCACTTCCAATGAAAGACAATGGACCGCTGCTTTGGTGTGCACTTTGTGTGCTGCATGTGCGTGTGTGTGCGTGTGTGCCTGTGTGTGGCTTTTAGGAGCAAAATGTATTTAACTCCTTAAATCCTATGAAATCAAAATATTATTTCACTTGAAAATGTAATATGAAGCACCGAATGTTGTTCACGTTAATTGTGAATTCTTAATTTCTCACTTGATAAAGCAAGGCGCATCATTCGTTAGAAAAAGGCCATCGCAAAGTGCTATGACTATGAGCAAAGAGCGGTACCCTGATAAATGATCAGAGATATTTAAATAAAACCTTTAGAGGTGTATTGAACCTGTCAGAGTGTAATAGGAATAATATAAATACAGGGCATGGCGTGACGTGCTATGCGACGTGCTGCTACGGCTAGAGAGCTACGACTTCAGGTCACTGTCCTCCAGGTGTCTGCTGCTGCTGCTGCTGATCTGCGTGAAGACGATGAGGAAGAGGAGGATGATGGTGGTGGTGACGCCGGCAGTTATACGTCGTGCTGAAGAAGAAGGCTGGCACAGAGCAAGCTTAATGCAGATAGGATCTCCCTAGGGTGCAGGTGTGTGTGTGTGTGTGTGTGTGTGTGTGTGTGTGTGTGTGTGTGTGTGTGTGTGTGTGTGTGTGTGTGTGTGTGTGTGTGTGTGTGTGTGTGTGTGTGTGTGTGAGTGTGTGTGTGTGTGTGTGTGTGTGCGCTCACGCGCGCGTGTGTGTGTGTGTGTGCATGTGCATGCTTTCATGAGTGTATGTGCGTACCTGCTTCCGCACATGTGTGCGTCTGCATTGTGCTTGCCTATTAATGTCTGCACGCATGCTTGTGTGTGTGTGTATGTGTGTGTGTGTGTGTATATGTGCTTGTGTGTGTGTGTATGTGTGGGTGTGTATGTGTATGATTGCCTGCCTGCTTGTGTGTGCGTGTGTGTGTGCGTGTGTGTGCGTGGAGGGGGGCTGGATGTGTGATCGGAGACTAAAATCATTACAGTATGCCTGGTCACTGTGTCCTTGGGTCCTCCACTGAGTCCGGGCCCGCTGGCATACTCTGCTCTCCTCCCACACTCCACTCCCTCTCTGCGTGTCCTTGTCCTTTCACTTATCTCTTCCCACGCCTTTCTCAACCCAAGACGCTTCTCCCAAGCTCCCGTCGTGTCCAGGTATCCGGCCCGGGATTCTGACACAGGGGTCTGGCGAGATAGCTTTGCATTGTGGAAGGATTAGTGGCATTAGGTGTATTTGTGAGTAAGGACAAACCACGTTGTGTGGTATGCCTCTGGTCAAATCGATAGTCCCCTTTTGAGCATAATCAATAGAAATGTATTGCAATCAGGTTGTGATTAATCACGATATGTGTATTGATGGGATACTGATTATTCTCTTCGAGAACACAGTGTTGGATTGCATAAGTGGTTTTCCCACAGACTGTATAACGCATTATGGTGTAATGTTGGTCATTTGGAATGTGTAAGGATATTTGAAATAGATTTGTGTGTGTTACGATGAACAACAATGTAATTAATGTTCATATAGTGAACTACACGTGTTATTTATGGAGGCTATTTAGTAGCTTAGGATTTTTCTTTCAGTTGCCTGCGTTTCTCTCTGTAATCGACTTTATGATACATAATACACAGCCTTGCATTCCCCCGATGTGTATCCTCTCTTGTCCCTTTCTATTTCTATTGTTTTAGTAAAGTACCGAGGGCCTAACAGAGATCACTAAAATAGGAGTCAAAAAAGCAAATAAAAAAATCCGTATGTGTCTGTTTCTGTCGTTATCATAAATTCATTCATCCTATCAAATATTTCCCTGCCCTTTTGAATTGGTTCACCCCAGTTGCACTCTTGCCGCTAGACTGCAGGAGCATTGGCCGATGTCCGCCCCCTCTCTGTCTCCGAGAGAGTGAGAGAGAGCAAGAGAGAATGAATGTAAACCAGACTGGTCTTCCTTAGGCCTGATTGGTTGATTCCATGCCCAGCGGTTTTGTCCTTGAGAATGTGCAGACACGGGGCAGATAATGTTCTGACACCAGAAACTCTAAACCCGGGGCAGATCAACACTTACTCTATTCTCCTTTTCTCTTCTTATACCGTCACACTAGCCGGATATGCAGATTGAATATGCAATGTATGTGTGCGTGTGTGAGTGTTTCCCCGTGCGTGTGTATTTGTGCGCGTCCGTCAGCGTGCAAGTGAACGCATTGTTACAGCCTATTTGCGTGTAGCAGTCTATTGGTGTGTGTTTTCAACTTTGTTTTTGTTAATTTGGGAAGACCTTAAGATGATGTCATAGGCTACTTGTGTTTTGTGTGAAAATATGAAGTAGGATGGCATTAAATATGTTGACCGTTTTCCAATGTCTTTTCGGCGCTCTAGTCAGCCGACAGCCATCCTCACATGCCCTTTTGGCAAGGAGCGTGGGGTTAATTCACATTACACAATTTGACACGCCGATCATTAGACCTAGAGCTATTATATTTATTCTATTGTCGCCTACAAATTTCAATATTTAGACCCGCTGTCAATCTTGGCCATTGCAAGGTCAAACGTATAATTTTACCGTGCATTGGGCACCTGCAGCGGCGGTGTTTTGCAGAAGTCAGCAGGGCTGCAGCCCACGGATTCTCCCCGCTGCAGGGAAGCGCGCGGCGCGCGGCGGCTCAGTGTGAACTCACGGCCGACAAATGAACTGTGTGCTCGTGTGTTCTGGTAATAGCAAAATGAGGAGCCTGTTGGAATATCGGAATGAAATGCCGTGAGTATTGGAATGAACCTGCATATTGTGTCTTGGAAGTATTGACAATGTGATAAATATAGCCTATTATGTAGGCTACCTCAACGGAAATTATTAAAGATCAAATGTGCACTACAATGCACACCATTTTCTACATTATTGTTAACTGAGAGTGTGTGTGCATGTGTGGGAGTCTGTGTGTGTGTGTGTGTGTGTGTGTGTGTGTGTGTGTGTGTGTGTGTGTGTGTGTGTGTGTGTGTGTGTGTGTGTGTGTGTGTGTGTGTGTGTGTGTGCGTGTGTTTGTATGTGAGCGTGTGCAAGAATATAAGTTCAACACGTTGTGTTCTGATTAAGTGATTGAGAGCTATAGTATAAAAAGGCCGAGAGATAATAGATGCCATTTCAATGACTTTAATAAGCAAAATAGGAAACAATTTCTTCCAAAAACAACAGAAAATAAGACAAAACAGAAACCAGCCTGAATGGAACTACAACAGTTCAAATTTAAGTTGTTTTACTCTTATTTATATAAACAGGATTGAAAATTGATCCCCATCATCGCAAAATACATGGAATTGCTAAAAACAGAACAACAACCCGCTGCTGCAGTTTCAATTTGATTTCAACACAGTTGAATCAGTAACAAACCAAAGATTGTTAAATGCATGACTTTCCAACAATAGTTTCAAATGCAAGCACCATGCTTATTTGATATGATCTGAAAGTTCGTTAATTTAAATCATTAAAATAAAAACTTTAACTATGCATCTGGCCAGCAGAACCAGAATCATCAACAATAAAACAAAACAAAAAAAATGTATTACATATACACAGAGTTTTCATTTTGAAACTTTGTACAACCTCTTTCCCCTTTTTTAACTGACCCGCAGAGAAAAAAAATCAGGAAAACACAGCATCAATAGTTTTACAATGTATTACAAATGCATGCGTTATCTAAATACCTGTTGACTGGAGCCTAATGCTAAATCCCTGACATAGGTTAGTCGACGTTTTGGTAGCGGTGTGTTTTGTCGAGTACGTGTGTGTTGACAACATGAGGTGGTCCCGCTGTAGCACAGGTGACTCTGAAGGATGCGCCATCAAGTGAATGAGATCATTCTGACGGTGTGTGTGATGTGGTCAGGGTGGCGCAAGTGTTATAGCAGGCTGCACGTCGCATTCAAATTAGAGGCAGGAGTAGACAGCCACTTTTAATTGCAGGCATGTTCCAGATTATGTCAAATTGATAATTGAGTAGCTTATTTTAAGAACAATTTAACAATCACTTAGTGCGGTGTCAGGCCGTTTAAAACTGTCGCGTCCTTCAGCATCGCAAGGCAGTAGTAAATGTGAGTCTAAAATGATCCTAAAATGTCCACAATTATTGGCTTTGCTTAATAATCACGAAGCATTTGATGAATTCCTGGAGGGGGGTTTGCACAAAATCCAAAATGAAAACTTGAAATAGTTAACCAAAAGTGCACTTGACACACAAAGTTTGTTGTATTTAAATGCAACTGAAAAAATGCCCACATCTCTCAATCAATATCCCAAGTGAAAAAAATATATATAGAAAAACACAACACAAAGAAAGAAAGAAGTTCAAACCAGCCTCCTCAATCTTGGTGTGCAGTTTTTTTTGCGGTTGCATAATATTTACAAGCCAAAAGAAACCTCCACCACTGCACCGGCAGTCCTGCTGTTCTACGCCCGTTGCATTACTCGTCTAACCCCCAAACTATGGAGAAGCGCAATCAACAACATGCTCTTAATATACACGAGAAGATGAAAAGTACAAAATAGAAATTATCACCATACATGTCCAGCATGCAGGATTAATATTTAATGCAGATTTTTTGTTACACTATATATTCGAATATAACCAAGCAGGCAATAAATCAATGAGATGTTGCATAAAGTGTAGGGATTGTTGGACAGAAGTAAAGTTTGCATAATGTAAGAGTCCTGCTTTCGGAAAAATCTCTTGGATTACAGATATACGGGGGGGGGGGGGGGGGGGGGGGGCACTTTTGATTGAGTCTCCCAACTTTTCTCTGCGTTGCTTCGCAGGCTGCATGAGAACGAGGCCTGCTTTTTAACAACGTGTCATCTTTTTGAAGAACCAAAAAAACGGACAAAGTGGCATATTCTTTTTTACACTAAGCAACTAATCTACAAAGATCCGTGGGACCGAACAAACATCCCGCAACGCTCTTTGTATCTCGGTTGTCCCGCGGAGGACGAGATGAGTATATATGGAAATAGTATTTGATGTATTATTCTTCTATTATGAATATAATCTCCCGTTATTAGTAGAACCATGAACAGGTATGGAAGGGTGGGTTGGTTATTATTCATTGTTCATCAGCATCGTTTTTGGGGATGGAGGGATGAAGAGAGTCACAAAAAAAAAGAAGGCTTCTACAACTCACATGAAGAACTCGGGGGAAGACGGGGTGTCGCTCGTCGACCCGGCCTCCCGAAACCCGCTGCCGGCCCCCGGGCCCGCCAACTTCTCGCACTTGAGTTTGTAGGCGTCCCTCTCCCGCGCCAGCCGGTGGATCTCCGCCTTGAGCTGCTCCACCTGGTTCATCAGCTGCGTCTTCTCGTTCTCCAGCACGTGTTTCTGCTGCACCCGCTTGAAGCGGCAGGACTGCGCGTAGCCCCGGTTCTTCAGGGTCCTCCTCTTCTGCTTCAGACGTATCACCTCGTCTTTGGTGAAGCCTCGCAGGTGTCTGTTGAGCTCCCGCACCGACATGGACACCAGCTGGTCGTCGGAGAAGCGGTCCTCCACGTTGCCGGAGCCGTGGTGGCCCGACTGGCTCATGTGTTGATGGTGGTGGTGGTGGCGGTGGTGGTGCAGTGGCTGGTGCTCGTCCGGTGACATGGGGGACGGGCTGTCGGATTCCTGGCTGTGGTGATGGTGGTGTTGGTTGTGGGACGGGTGGCTGTGCCCTCCCAGGTCGTCGGAGTGGTGAGGGATGCCGCCGACGTACGGGTGGTGCTGGTGGTGCTGGGGATGGCCATGGTGCGTGTTGTGGTGTTGGTTGTGCGGGGCCCCCCTGTAGCCCTCGAAGCTGCCCTGCTGCTGGAGCTGCTGCTGGGCGTGCGGGGGAGGAGGGTGGCCGTGGCCCGTGGCTCCGATCAGGGCCTCCACTGCGTCCTCCGGGGTCAGACTCAGCGTCTGGGGGTCCATCTGCTGGTGGTAGCCGTTGTTGGGCATCCAGTAGAGCTCCTCTAGGTGGCTCTTCTGTTCCGCGGGGCTGAAGCTGGGCGACGAGGGCACCGAGCTGCAGGGCGTGCTGATGGGGGTGGAGGACACGGAGCCCTGGGGCTGGAGGCGGTTACACTGGCGCACCCCGGCGCGCTCCAGTCCGGCCAGGCCTTCCTTCTTCACGTCGAACTTCATCAGGTCAAAGTCGTTGACGTATTCCAGAGCCAGAGGACTGTTGGGCAGCTCGGCAGGCATGTTCATCTCAGTGCTCATGGTGCTACTGCTACTGCTGCAGCTGCTGCTGCTGAGTCTTTTTGTGCAGATGTGCAAGGGGTGCAGGTCGAACGACGCACAGAGCGACTTGCCGTTCAGAGGTTCTTCTCTCCTTTCTTGTCTCATGCAATAGTTCTTATAACTCCCCCGCCGCTACGCACCAGTTTGGTGAAAGCATGAGACGCTGTGCAACGGGGCACAGGGAAAAAAGAAATGCGAGAAAAAGTAGAGAGGCAAAGTTTAAAACTTAATGCTCTTCTAACGACATCGGAATTTGCGTCATGTAGCCCACTTCAGCAGGACTAATCTGGCAACACCGACCAGGGCAGGAGGTAGCACGTACAATCTCAGTCTCTTCAGTAGAAGTGTGTTCGACGAGGGGAAGAAGAAGAAAAAAAAGACATAAATTAAAGAAACACCACGTATAAGCGACAAAGTAAAAGGCACCAGTCCCCCCGAAGATAAAAAAGCTTCTTCTTTGTCGTTATAAGTCCTTTTCACCAGGAAAATAAACAACGTGGAGACCAATAAGCAAAAAGCGTCGGGCGTCTGAATATGCTGAGAAGCAGCTTTCCAGCTCTGCACCGCAGAGATTCAGGCTCGCTTCTCGGACTAACTCACTACCGAGTATCCAGCAGACTGTGCCCGGCCGCCCCGCGACGCTTTATCCTTATAGCGCGCAATGACGTCGTGCGGGAGGGCTGGTGCCGACGCGCGGCGCACTCCAATGGGAAGCGTCCTATTGGAGGAAAAAGGAGAAGGGGGCTGGGATAGAGGGGACGAGGGGAGGGACCTCCTTTTGACAGATACAGACAGTCAGCTGACTGACTTGAGGTAAAGGCACATATCGAGATGAGTTCACTTTGCAAGCATTGCGCCTCGTTGAAGTCCCGCGTTCAACGCGTACTTCATATCTTACGTTTAAGTTCTTTATCTTTTTTCGATAATAACGAATAATGTTTAACTGTTTTAAATCGGAAAGAGAAGCTTAACCTACTTCTGAACCAAAGCAAGTGTGTTAATAGCACATCAGTGAGCGATAAAAACGTATGTTTCATTACACATTGCTCGATATACATATTACACCTAAACGAATGGTTCCTATATCTGTCGATATAGTTTGGATAAGATTACATGTTGTAGAATAGGCCTATATGCTTAAACATAGAAATAACAATAGGCCTATTAACGGCAAAGGGTGTCATCCAGTTCTGTTTCTGTCAAGATATTAAAAGGCTTCCAGTTTTCAATTATCCATTCGGATAATCCATCCCTTCATCCACCTAATCCTCTCGAGCAAAAAGAGCGTGTCCAAAAAACGGAACACAGTCATTCTAAATTGTTTCCAGAATAAGATTAATAGTATTTGCCATCCTCATTGTAGTTTTCAGGTGAGTGCATATAAAAGTTACGATAAAGTGTCATTATAGATTTTGCCTAGAAAGTAGTCGCTGTGTTCTCAGACAGCGCGGTCGCTGCTCCACCTGAACCAGGCTCAAGGCTGCCCCTACGTGGACGAACTGCGTAATGATTCAGCATCTTTCTTTTTAGGTGCACGTTTCACTCGATCAACCCTTTATTCGCATACATGCCATGTTGGGGACGGTTCTTTCTTAAGCGTTTTATAACATAATGGTGACGTATGCATTCTCACCATGGCGACCTTTGCTGTAGGCATAGGATTACCAGTTTAGCTCACTTACCCCTATTATATTCTGGAGTTAGATTCGATACCTCACACTTTACACTACAATAGTCCACACTCCACACGCTGTATATTGGTAAACGTATTGGAACGCAGCCCTACATAGGCCCTGCGCGCTGCAGATTTGTTTTAAAATCTTTTTACGCATTCTCTAAAAACGTTTAAAAATTTCTCGTTCTATAAGGAAACCGTTTTTAAATGGGTCAATTTAAGTCATCGATTATATAATCATTTCTTTCCCACCTCATATCCACGGCTGAATGCGCTACAGCATATTGATCACCCTGTGTGTTTGTGTGTGTGTGTGTGTGTGTGTGTGTGTGTGTGTGTGTGTGTGTGTGTGTGTGTGTGTGTGTGTGTGTGTGTGTGTGTGTGTGTGTGTGTGTGTGTGTGTGTGTGTGTGTGTGTGTGTGTGAGTGAGTGAGTGAGTGTGTGTGTGTGTGTGTGTGTGTGTGTGTGTGTGTGTGTGTGTGTGTGTGTGTGTGTGTGTGTGTGTGTGTGTGTGTGTGTGTGTGTGTGTGTGTGTGTGTGTAAAGAGCAGTTGGCGCGTGCTAAAGATAAGATCAGATGAGTTCTTTCTTCTTAATCAACCTGTGTAGTTATTTCTAATGATCAATAGGCCTGCGTTCAATTCGACTCGTTTCAGCTTCATATGGCCTCCAGGCAGCCTACTGCCTGACCTTCCTTTTCGGGATTTAATGTAAGCTTTGGGCAAGTACAGATATTTGTATTAAAATGATATGAATGGAGATGAGGTCTGAAGAGGCCCTTCCTTAAAACGAATAAGAAGCACGGTATTTGTTTATCTGGAAATTAATTTAGGATTGACAGCTTAACGAAAATAGTTAAGCTATTTTAAGTGCATATTATTATTATTTGTATTATTACCACAATAATAATAATCACAATAATAAGGATAATTATTCGAATTTGTTTTATTATTATGCAACGTGAAACATTCGTCAAAAACTAATTATGAATATCCAGATGTCAAGCATATTTTATAGTTTAAAACGGCATCGTTTGCTATTTGTATTTCCTCCGAGTATTATTTTTGTCACGGTCAGGTGGAATACAAACTTATCTAGCATACATTTTTTGTATAGGCCTACACGTCCTGTGAACTGCAACCATACCTCCGCTCAATAAACAGACCATACCTGTTAACAAAATGTAGACTGTAGACAGAAAAACGTACAAAATAAATAAATTATTAAAATGCATCCTAGTCTACGTCGAACGTTTAAAAGAGAGAGAGAGAGAGAGAAAAAAAATAGTTACGAAGCCGAACTTCAGAAGCGCGCTTCACACGCGGCGCGGAGCAGCGGCGCTGTGAGCGCGTTCTCTCTGAGGCCGAGTCGCCGGCAGCCCCATTAGCCTGTAATGCTCTCTAATATAGCCCGAGTCCACCGTCTAATAGATCCAGGCTGCCCCGCCGACGGCTCTCCCCCTTCGGTAATAACGGGCTGTAATGGAGAGACGAGATGTAAAAAGCGCCCATGTCAGCAGCATATCGGTGGTTAATGATCTATTAAGTGATCTGCGTGCTTATGGACAGCGAAAAAAAGTGTCTATGCATGCTTATCCCCCCCTCCACTCCCTCTCCCAGCCCCACTAATGAGAGTCCCATCCTACGGATTTTAGGAATGAATAACAGAAATAAAATCCCCTTTAAAATGTTGCGTTTAGTTGACAAGGTAGCTGGATGCCGGGGCACACGGAGCGCCTATAGCGGGGAT
>NC_044048.1:12888476-12893476 GCF_902167405.1 Gadus morhua | reverse complement strand
CAGCGACAGTGTAAGAAAAGTGTCCAATCTTTCTCTATATATATACAATATATATGCATATATACAAATAAATAAATAAATATATATACATACCGATGGACTCACAATGCACACAGCCCCACACGCAGCCGTCAGCTAAAGCTAACGCAGAAACGCTTCAGATTAATGGGAAAAGCTAATGAGCGCCAAATAGGAGTGTGTGTGACGACGTGAAGTGTACGAGGAGCCAGCGAGACGTCCTCTATCAGCAGAGTGGCAGACAGGCGCGGTGTGCTCTCCCATTAGAATCAATGACACATTCAGGACACTATCAGACTCACTCTGTTTAATGGCTGGTGACAAACGGCTGGGAGGAGGAGGAGGAGGAGGAGGAGGAGCAGGGGGAGGCAGTGGCGAGAGAAGGTGACACGTTCAGAGAGCCTTTAGTGAAAACCGCTTTGAGCGTACTCAGCTGAGCTTCAGCACGTGGTGATGCAGGTGGTTTAACATCTTCTCATAAAAGGATTTCTCTCTTTCTTTCCTCTGTCGTATAATGTTTCCTTTCCAGGCTTCAACTGCATTCAGGGGAACAAAAGGAGTATTGTAGTCTTTTTCTCCCCCTTTGAAATGTACGAGAGCAATTATGGTCCCATTATGAAGTAACCATAAATGTAAACAGGAGTGGTAAATGCAAAATATTGCTCCTCATTGTTCTCCACAGGAAACCATAGAGGGGATAATGACAAAAAGAAATGCATGTGTTTGTTGTGGTTTTGTTAGTGTATATGTTTGTATTTGTTTGCATATGCACATGCGGTTTGTGTGTGTGTGTGGGTCTGAGTGTGTGTGTGTGTGTGTGTGTGTTTGTGTGTCCCTTCCTCAGCTTACACACATATAAACCCGTTCCCAGTGCACACCCATTTGATTTTAACGGATGCAGTGTTCATGCATGGGGTCTTTAATAAGTGTAAGCAGCATATATTCACATGAGTATATGTGTCGGTAGCTGTGTGTACGCATGTGTTGGAAGGAGAGGGGGGGGTGCATGGGCACAGGCAGAGTAAATAAATCTGTTTAGGGATTGGGGGTGTGGGGATGAAATATGGTCCCTGGGATATGGAGCAATGTGAAAAAGTCGCAACGGCAGGGAATAACAAATCTCCTGGTGTCGCCCTGCCGCAAAATAAATACACTCCCCCGTACGAGTCATCCATCTGGGCTATGAGTCACAACAAAGATGCCCCCAATACATCCCCCAACCAGGCAGCCCGTCACACGCACGCACACTCACACATGTACGCACACAGACACACGTACACACACACACACACACACACACACACACACATGTACGCACGCACACGTATGTATGCACGCACACACATATGTACACGCTTGCACACAGTGACACACAAACACACACACATATTTACCATTGCAGACATATGTATGCACGCACACATTTGTACGAACGACACACATGTACTCACACACCAACATGTATACGCACACATACACACGCACACGTACTCACACACACATATGTACGCACACACACACATGTATGAGCACACACACTGACACACGTGTACGCACGTGCACACACTCGCACACATGTAAACACTAATGCGTCTACTCACACACACACACACACTACGCATGCACACACATGAACGCATGTACACGGCACACACACACACACATATGTAAGCACACACACTATACATAACTATGTATGCGCACACAGTTACATGCACACTCACACTTAAACATACACATGTAAACTAAGATATACATAACTACAAACACTCACACACACATAAGTATGCATGCACGCACACATACAAACATGCATGAACATAGTCATACATGGGCTGGCACACGTGATTACACACCTATGTACAAATGCAGAAAAAACAGTCCATACATTGCAAAACTGTAGCCATATTTATGCACGTTTATTATTTATTTCTTTAGTGATTCAAATGGAAATTGCTTGTGGGCCACTGAAGTGTATTTATTGGTTTTCGTAAATGAAATGTGATTTTTCTCTTCTAAAATGCTGCCTCTGTCCTAATGGGTGGCCTGGTGGTGGGGTGGGGGGGGGGGGGGGGGGGTGGCTGGGTGTTTTAAGTAATGATCGATCACAGGGGACTGAATCATTAAATATTGGCCTTGACAATTTAAAAGTCTCCCCCTGCATAGTGGATTGGATTAGAAGAGAAGGGAGAGATGAAAGATTCAGCCTGAAGCAGGCCATAAGAAGTAACACATTACCAGGTAAATGTAT
This sequence comes from Gadus morhua, assembly GCF_902167405.1. NCBI lineage: Eukaryota > Metazoa > Chordata > Actinopteri > Gadiformes > Gadidae > Gadus > Gadus morhua. The sequence continues at coordinate 12,891,207 of NC_044048.1, read as the reverse complement.
GTCTCCGAGTGTCTTTCTGTGGATTTGCAGACTGTGAAGTGTTGCCTGTGTTCATTTTTATTTGCCCACTGACACGCAAATATTCAACATACTATATTCCAGTGTTTCTTATAAGCATGAAATCACACATATACACACACACATACATACATGCATGCATGTTGGACCACCGGCCCTTTTTTCCCCGTACATTTTTCTTATCTTGGTCCCTTGACAGTCCATTACTTTGGCCGTGGCTGCTCTGAAAGCATACAAGTGGGGCAGTATGTATCTACATGAGAGAAAACGCGGTCACAACAACACTTGTATTAAATCCAACAATAAAGAGGTTAGATGGGTGCCATTTTGTTATTTTGTTCAGAATTTGCTGTTATTTTCCAATTACCTTCCATTCTCTTTTACTTAATTAGGGCATGGGGAGTGACATTGTCTGTGCATGTGTGTGTGTGTGTGTTTGTCTGTGTGTGCTGTTGTGTGTGTGCGTCAGACAGAGAGGCAGGTCATTCTGTGCCTCCCAGGAATACATATTAGCCCTGGTTGTTTGTAAATAGGTGATGTATGGTGGCCATATTGCTCTGTGATTAATGTTTTTCAGAAATGTCATACCTTTATCAATTGACTAACAAACCAATATATCACTGCCAACAGTTACTAAACAACAAACTCACTTTTATTATTTTCCCTATCCTTCACTTTTCAACTGTTCCGTTTAATGTTGCGTTTTATCTGTAAAAAAGCAACCTTAAAAAAGAGTTGTTTGTACATCTGATTCGCACATTTCCCCTGTAATGTGAAGCAGACGCATTACAATAAAGGTGCCTTTGATTGTGATGACTCCTGTGCCTCCAGCACATTATTCAGATCCTCCCATGCAGCAGCACATCTCGCCCGTCGTTAGGAAGCCAAAAACATGTTGACGCTCTCCTCATCGGGACGCCTCCAAATCGCCCGCCGTTTCCGGGCGCAGTCTGAGTACGAGCTCCTGTGCGTACTTGTAACGAGGGAGGCTACAGGCTGGGCTCTGACTACCCCCCCCCCCCCCCCCCCCCCCTCTCCCTCCACCGCCGCCCCCCCATCACAGGAGATGACAGGGGGAGGGAGAGGAGTTGGGGGGGCGATTATGTCGGCGCTCCATATTGTAAAGTACTCATCATTAGCGGGGCCCATCCCGGCTAACGGCCCGCCGCAGATAAACAGGGTCGGAAGCGGGGAGCCGTCTTAATCAGGAGGGCCGTTTAGGGCCGGGCGCCGTCGTTAAGCACAGCTGTAATGCGCGCCGAGATGGGCGACGGCTGGCTCTCCAGCCCCGCCCGCTCCGCCTGCTCCGGCCCCCCGCCCCCGACTCTGCAGGGGTGCAATATGGTTCTGATCGCTCTTTAAAGCCCAAATGTTCTGACGAATGGAAGGATAATAGCCTTAAAAAAATACAACCCCCGCACAAACAAACGAACGGCGCTCTCGCCGGTGTCGGTGCGGCCCCTGCCTCCAAGGGGGAGGGGGGGGGGGGCGATTAGGGGGAGAGGGTGGGGGGAGCTGTGTGCAGGAGGAGGAGGAGGAGGAGGAGGAGGAGGAGGAGGAGGAGGAGGAGGAGGAGGAGGAGGAGGAGCGACTGGGTTTTAATCTCACTGCCTTCTCCTCTTGCAGCACTCCCTAGTCTGTTTATTAACACCCACTTGTTTCCGGCCATACTCCCGGTGTATCCAGCCCGGTACTCCTGCACTCCCCTGGGTCAGGGGGGGGGGCTGTTGAGTGCCGTAACACAGTGGGGGCTCGTCAGGGTTCACTCTGGGAGACCTCCTTCCCATGGGCCGACTGTTGGAGGTTTTCACATTTCTGAATGCAATGACAGACGGAGAGAATGTGTGTCATTCAAGTACACTGCATGTGTAGTATTTCAATAGCTCAGCTCTGAATAAATATAAAAGGCTTGTGTGTATCACCTTGCCCATCCACTTAAAGAACGTCACTGCTTTATTCAGTCACTTTGTAATGCAGAATATACAGTACATGGCGGTAAACGATATACGACATCCTTTGACTTTGACCGACCATATAAGTTGCCGCAAAACCCTATCCTGATCTCTTGTTTCGCACTCATTACACAACCCTTCCTGGATCACCGCGCCGTCTCCTCTGTCGCTCCGGGCATGTTTCCTTCCCAATCCATATCTCCCATCCCATCTGGTAGCACGGTCGTCCATGGCTATCTCTTTCCCTCTGTCTCTCTCTCTCTCTCTCTCTCTCTCTCTGCCTTTCCTCCTCCTCTACCTCCTCTCTCTCTCTCTCTCTTTCTCTCTCGCCCCGGCCCCCTCAGACGGACAGGCGTGAGTCGTCCGGACAGGCCATATCTCTCTCCACAAGCGTTTGAACAATTGGAGGTAAATACGCCGGAGACAGCCCCATTTGTTTTACCACCGCTGTGATGCATGCTTTTGCAGCGAGCAGCACATTTTTACCACGCAGCCCAAAACAGTCGTGAGTAATGGACTGCTCTGGGTCTTGTCCACTCATACCGCTATTTTTATTATTGTCTCCCGTCGAGTTTTCATTTTTCATATCATACTGAGGGAGGGAGAGAGGACTTCAATGCTGTATGTTCTCTCTCTCTCTCTCTCTCCATCGCTCTCTCTCGCTCTATCTCGCTCTCTCTCTCTCTCTCGCTTAAAAGAGGCGGGAAGCGAGAGCTGCTGTGCTCCTCCTTCCAATCCATCACATCTCATCAGACATCCCC
>NC_044048.1:12813476-12883476 GCF_902167405.1 Gadus morhua | reverse complement strand
TTGGGCAGGTACGGAGGGAGGGTCTGGACTCCCCAGAGCATGTCCACACTGATAATTATAAGTGTGTGTGTGTGTGTGTGTGTGTGTGTGTGTGTAAGAGAGTGTTTACACACATTTACTCTCTTGTGTGTAATTGTGTGTCTACACGTGTTCAATCCATGTGTGTGATTGCGTGTGTGTGTCTGTGTGTGTGTGTGTGTGTGTGGGGGAATGCATGGACCTCCACTAAGGAGGGGCTCAGAGCCCAAATTGCTGTCTCTTGTCTCATTGTCAGAGTGATTATGAAATATTGTTTAATTTACTGGGCGGTATAGAGTCTTCTGTGATTTTGATGAATCTGGGCTTTTATTTCTTCATTCTCTATATTGTCTAGTGGGCAGGCGTTAAGTGTGTGTGTCTGTGTGTGTGTGTGTCTGTCTGTGTGTGTGTGTGTATTTGTGTGGGTGTGTGTGTGTGTGTCCCTGTGTGTGGTATCAATGTGAACAGGCCTGTGAGACTTAACAAACCTTATAGAGAGAAATACACATGTAATAAAAACGTTATGAATGATACTTTACTCACGCCGGCTGAGACACTCGAACAAGGACGTGGGGGGGGGTTGGAGGGTGGGCTCGCTCATGGGAACACCACATCGCTTCCTCCCCTTGGACAGTGCAGCAGTGGTTTCAAAGTAAGCCCTTAAATAAGCGAGACCGCCTTACAGGAAGGATCTGACTAACTGCGCAGACGGCCATTGCGAGTGCAGGGCGTTGAAGAGTGTGTACAGACAAAGGGAAATTTTGTGTTTGTGTGGTGACAGAGCAAGGCTGAGAGAGAGAGAGAGAGAGAGAGAGAGAGAGAGAGAGAGAGAGAGAGAGAGAGAGAGAGAGAGAGAGAGAGAGAGAGAGAGAGAGAGAGAGAGAGACAGCGATAGAGAGCGAAAGAGTATATGAAAGGTATAAGGGAGTAGGCCACTCTAATTGATTATATGCCTATCGACAGGGACCTAGAATACAGGCACTCACTTTCTCCCTGATTGAATTAAACACCTTTTATGGGGCAAATCAATGGAACGGAGATGATGGGGGCGTGAGGGAGAGGGGAAATGAGCATTATGATGTGTAGAGGTGGGATGTGCCTCCCACATCTTCCCATGCTGCCCATCTCTCTCTCTCTCTCTCTCTCTCTCTCTCTCTCTCTCTCTCTCTCTCTGCCATACTATCTATCTCCCTCTGCCTCGCTCTATCTATCTTCAATCTAGCCCACACCCATGCACACTCACACACACACTCTATCTCTCTGTCCCTCTCCTCTCTCTGTTTCTCTCACACCCTGCACTGTGTGCATGTACATGACATGCAAACTCTCTCATGCACTCAAACAACACACACAGACAGACACACACACACACACACACACACACACACACACACACACACACACACACACACACACACACACACACACACACACACACACACACACACACACACACACACACACACACACACACACACACATACACACCCACACACTTTTTCTCTCACACACACACGCCACACCACACAGACAAGAGGTCGGAAGCCATGTTGTAATTCAAGCAAATCAATGCTTTTAGACCATTTAGCCATGCCTAGCAATGAAGCACATTCAAAATAGGGACGCCAGGCAATATATTCCATACGCTTATATCAATCATTACATTCATTACAGAGGCATGCCGGGACAAAGTGCCTCGTGCCTGGGTTCCTATCCTCCATTCTTTCCTTTTAATAGTTTAATCGAAGACGAATACTGAAAATAGAGGTGGATATCCAACACACACACACACTCACACACACACTAAGCAGAGGAGAGAAGCTGTGAAAATGGAAGATGCGAATAAAGTGGATATTTCGTTTTTCCGACGCATGAAATGATTTAAATTATTTCAGCACTTATATAATTTACTTACTAATACTTCTGCGGTTCACATTCATCGCTATGACGATATCATTCTGGTACTCGACCCATTAGCACCGCCCCGAACACAGAGCCGAACCCCCCAATGTCGGTGACATCATCCCCACAGAAGTGACCCTGATCGATACATGTGAGGGTCTCAGAGTCTTTGTAAATTGGACTGTCCCCTAGCTAGCGCGCGTGGAGCCATCCCATCCCCTTGCGGTCTGTGGATGTGCCTTCACAGACCCTCACTATAGCTCAGCACCGCCCTTATCCGGACACCATGACCTCATGAAGCCACAACAACCAGCCCAAATGACCCTCCTCATCCCAGGCCGCGGGGGGGGGGGGGGGGGGGGGGGGGTTCCGGCAGGACTTAATTTGGTTACCGACCGGCCTTGCCTCCTGACCCCCCCCTGCCCTAACAAACCGCAGCGCTAACTCCCTAACCCGGCCTTGGCCAATCAGCAGGGCAGCCGACACCGGGCAAACCAATTAAAGTGTCTAATGAGCGTCTTGTATAACAGCAACACGGCCATTACGGCGCGCTTCAAGGGAGTGCGAGAGGTATCGAGTGAGGGGCTGTGGGTTACGCTGTCACGGCTGATTAGTATTCAGGCAGGGTTCGGTTTCCGCCCAGGCTCGCGAGCGCCTCACTTCACTTGATCGAAGAAGGAGGAACAAAAAGGACAACAGTCTTTTGAATCACCCACCACTCCAAAACTTTATCAATAGCTTCTGAGAAGAACAATCAGCACTGGCGTGAGGGTTTTTACGGGCGTTTTTGCCGATACAGGTAAACACATTTGAATAAATAAAGACGTGCTGATGTGTTTGGGAAGAAACAAGTGATTTGACAGTATTACGCAGGCACTTTAATACCCAGCCGTTATAGTGCTAAAGGAATATGCCCTGGGCGCTACTTCCCTTTATTAGTCATTCACTGGGATTATGGACACATTGCTTCCATTACCTAAGAGAGACGCAGGGGCTCTGTCCCACAGGGGAAAGCCAAATAACCCTCTCTCTCTCTCTCTCTCTCTCTCTCTCTCTCTCTCTCTCTCTCTCTCTCTCTCTCTCTCTTTCTCCTCTCTCTCTCTCTCTCTGTGTCTCTCTCTCTCTCTGTGTCTCTCTCTCTCTCTGTGTCTCTCTCTCTCTCTCCTCTCTCTCTCTCTCTCTCTCTCTCTCTCTCTCTCTCTCTCTCTCTCTCTCTCTCTCTCTCTCTCTCTCTCTCTTTCTCTCTCTCTCTCTGCCTCTCTCTGTCTCTCTCTCTCTCTCTCTCTCTCTCTCTCTCTCTCTCTCTCTCTCTCTCTCTCTCTCTCTCTCTCTCTCTCTCTCTCTCTCTCTCTCTCTCTCTCTCTCTCTCTCTCTCTCTCTCTCTCTCTATCTCTCACCACTGTATACATTGAGGCATCACTGTACACAAACACAAAGAAACAAACATGAACAAAAACCCACAGGTGCATGCACCTTCATAATTATTCTGACATAAACACACACACACACACACACACACACACACACACACACACACACACACACACACACACACACACACACACACACACACACACACACACACACATACACACCCACCCACACACACACACACACACACACACACACACACACATGCACACACACACATCAACGTACACTGACCAGCATCATAACAAACGCAGGCCAGATGAACCCTTTTTACCAGCAGGATAATGTAATCAATACTGCAGCTAAATAAATAGCAAACACAGATCCATTATAAAGTGGCTGACAGACTTGTTGACTGACTTTCCATTTTACCTGTGTGCATAAGTCGTCCCACTTTGTTAGACTGCCTGTTAAACTGTTCCATTACATAGCTACATCTCTTTATCTCTCTGAGAGCTTCCCTCTTTCTCCATCTCACTTTCAATCCATGCCTATCGTCCTGATCTTCTTCTGCTCTTTGATATGAACATGCCAGGAATGGGTGTGGTGTGGGGTGGGGTCACACACGCACGCACACGCTTAACGGCACCAATGCTGCGGTCACATCTCCATACATGCACACGCGCTACGAGACAGATGGACGTTGGTCCAGCAAGAGAGAGAGAGAGAGAGAAGAAAAAAGGATAGAGAGAATGATTGGATTTGTGGCACAGAGCTACACCAGTTCATCACTACTATGGGTGAGAATACATGTATCAAAGTAAATCAATTACCAATCGATCGGGCCCTCCTCAATTTGCATGAATCAAACGTTACAAGGAGACGGAGTGTTGTGTCCGGGTGCTCCTCTCTCGGCTTATTTCATTGTCGTTCACCATCCTCTCTCTGAGACAGATGAAGCGTGCCTTCACCTTGGTGGTGTCTGTCTCACCCTTTCATTCACCCCCCTTCTTTCCCTTCTTCCTCAACCAGCCCTTGACTTTGGTTTGACATTGTTTACCCCAGTATGTTCTGGGTTGGTGTTTAGTTTTCGAGTGTCACGACTGTTGATCTAACAACAGATTGAGTGTTGGGCGGAACGTGAGACCGTCCCAATCTATGAGGTCACATCCTGTTTCATCCCCGCTGCTCGGCCTTGACTAGATCCCGTTGAAAGCTTTTTACAAAAAAAATGCTTTGGGAATGAAGTAAACAAGGATGGCGCCTGAGGAGTGTATCCATCAGAACAGTGGAGGTTTTACTCAGATTAGAATGTTTTTTGTTTGACTTAAGGGCAGATTTGGCAAGAGCGAAAAGAGCCCGAGCTCCAATTTGATTGGCTGTAGTTTTTCATCAATTGCTGCCCAGCCGAGGCCAGACTGATACTAATCGTGAAACCCAAATATGAATATTCAAACAGTCTCACAAGGATACAATATTGGTGCATATTATATATTCCGTTGCTTTAAATACAAATTATTTGTCAAAGAGGGTTTGAGATCTGTTCATCTAAATGATTATGATGTAAGTGCCACTCGGACAAATGTCCCAAACCAAAACAAAGACCCTCTAGAAACAAATTAGATTGGCCCCTTGAAATTACGTTAAGTGGATATTCATGTTTGAGTTTTTGTCATTTCAGAGATCTGAGATAAATGGGCAGGAAAACATGAGCAGTGGAAAGTTTCCGCCTATTGACATCAATTCTCAGAATTGTGTACTAACAAATCTTGTTTTATATCCTCCATCATGCACTGAGTCTATAGGCTAATGTGTCTCCAGTCATTAGAGCCAATACTTAGTGATTGACATCCAGTTAAAGAGCACCTTCAGTGCATTACTAATCACAAGACCTGACTTGACACACACAAACACGCATACGCACACAAAAACGCACGCATACATGCAGACGCATATACACAAATGCATACCTACTTACGCACAAACCCACATACACAAACCTACATACATACACACACAAACACACACACACACACACACACACACACACACACACACACACACACACACACACACACACACACACACACACACACACACACACACACACAGACATAAATGCACACATACACACACACACACACACACACATATACACACACACAAACATAACTATATACACACAAACAAACGCACGCACGCTCATACATAAACACACACAATCTCCTATACTCACACAAAAACACACACACACTCACAAACCCACGCGCACCTTAATATTTACTCACTTAAGCACACAAACACACAGAGCCAAACACTCACTCTTCTAAACCCCCAACGTGGGCATAAATTTCTCCAGCTGTGACTCCTGAGACAAATAGTCCATAAAAGTGCCATGGGAGTTCACACACGTTTCTGGCACAATCAAATCAATTTCCTCTAAGTAGCCATAAACATGTTCTCCTTTAAAAGGTGTAAGAACGGTCCCATTATCCCGGGCCCCGTGGCCTCCTCCTCCGCCCCGCAGGCTACTCCGCGGGGCTCTGCACCCAGGCCTGATCCGTCTCCCCCTGCCCCATCCATCTCAGGCCCAGGGACAGATCAGAGCAGCAGCCACGTCCAAACCTTCTGATCACAGGCCTACGTCCATTAATCAGTAGCAAGCGCGCTGGTGACAAAGAGCCGGCCCTACAGGGGGTCAGAGCTTCAGAGGGCTTCGAACCGCTCTCCACCACTTCTTTGGGGCCGTGAGGCCCTCTAGGCGTGTGGGTCTATGGGGGCTCTTGTAGCCTTGAAATAATAAAGCCTGCACTTCTTTTTGACCAGAATGCTCCCGATCCATCTGTTTATCACGGTCCTTCTACGTGTTTGTGTTGAGTGTATTCCTCTCTTAGCATTCTCAGCCCATACTCGGTTGTTGTGCTCCATTGTAATGCAGTGACTGTTTGGGGGCTCCAAACACAATCGCCCGGGATGTCCCCCCGCGGTGAATGATTGTAATTGTAATTGACTCAAACCAGTTCTTGCATATTAACCGCATGTAAAGACCCCCATCCCTCCCCCCCCCCCCCCCCAAGCCCTCTGTAACCCCATCACTGATAACTCTCGCCTCTCTCTGCTAAACCTTGGGCCCGCTTTGCTTGCACTCATGGGAATTAACACTCAACTCAGACAAATCCAGTTAATATTCAATGGCTCATTAAAGATTGATTGGAAGGCAGCCGTAAAAGGGGGGGGAAGTCACACCAATATAAGGACACCAAATCCTGCCTCCTCAAAGCTTGTAATTGTTCTTTATAGGGATGCTTCGGCCCGACTGCTCCCCTGTCCCTAGTTAGCCAAAGGTAGGGCTACTACACCTGTCTGAGGGGTGGAGGGCTGGGATCAGGCCCATGTCGACCAATACCTATCCAGGCTATAAACATCAGACCGGGGCAATCATGCCTGGGATTGCCCCCAAGAGAGAGCAGTTCATTTCCAGTGCTGAAATATTCAGGACTCTGAGCGTACCCTTAAGAGGCTGTAGGAGTCTTGGCAACATGGTAATCCCTCCACATCCAAGTGCTACAGCAGCGTTGCGTTGTTGCAAGCAAGGTCATGCTATTGCTGCTTGCAAACAATCAACCTTTATTGTAAGACATGTTACATATCCCTAGTATCTTTGATGGTTTTATAATTCTTTATGGGTTTTTCTGGTTTCATGGTTTCTAGATACCGCAGTAGACCGGGTTTATCTATTTGAATCAGGGTCTTCATTTATTTCTCTCTTTTTTGTTCTCTTTACTCGTTACACAACTCCTCCTCTCCCTTTACCTCGGTCTCTCGATCCCTCCCCCACCTCTCCCTCTCTCTCTCTCCCTCTTTCTCTCCCTGTCCCCCCGTCTCTCTTTACCTGACCCCTGTTACCCTTCGGGTTTCCCAGGAGCCCCTCGTAACGGCAGCACAACAAACACAATTTCTATAATGTCATTTGCACCGCGGATGAAGGGGAGAGAAAGTCCCAGCTGTCAGGGCCACCTCAGCTCCACTCGGGGAAACGCCACCCGACACATGACAGATTCTTAAGTTTGTACGAACGGACAGCTCCCAGGCCCCCTGTCCAACCCCCCCCCCCCCCCCCCCCCCCATCCCCGCACCCCCCCCCACACACACACACACACACGCACCACTTTCCCTTCACCTTACCCAGGCCGTATTTTTCTTACCGTATTTCCTTATGGCGGTCCTACTCTACTTAGGCCTTCCGTTCCTCTACTTAATCCACACGCAGTCCTCACCGTGCCCCACCCCCTACCGAGCCACACTCTCACTTCGCCCGTGTTAAATGGGCATAAAATGGATGCATTATTAAATGTGAGTGGATGGTCAAATTACCACTCCCATCACATCAAGTCGGGGCTGTCACATCACCTGGCTTGCACTCCTATGGATATCAGACACGTGTGTGAGGCCTGGACAGAGCCTGGACCTGGAAGTAGGGTGTAGAGTTTAGTGGTCAGGGCGTTGGACCCCCAGCTGAAAAGGGTTCTGGGATCAATCCCCAATGCCCACAGCCTACATGTAATCCTCTAAGAGCAGGACATGAACAACCCCTATACATGCTCCTGAATGACTTTTATCTGAGTCTAAGGGCCCTATTTTAACCGCCTGAAACGCAAGTGAGAAGCGTCAAACGCAAATAGCTTTGTGGGCGGTTCTATGGCGATGTTACTATTATACCGGCGGATAATTGACTCTTGCGCCCGACGCAAATCTAAAAAGGGTTGCCATGTAGTAGCCTAATTACCCGTAGGTGTGGTTTGGGCATAACGTGCAATAAACCAATGAGAGTGCCATCTCCCATCCCCTTTAAGAGCCATGAGTGCATTTGAGCCTGACAAATTGATATTTTGACAGCGCGTTTGCAGTGTCCGATGAGACAGATGCATGACCACATGAATTTCCAACTTCAAATGGCTCAGTTTATGGCCAAATAATATGGCCTGATTCACACATGGAATAGAGTTTTCTTCTACAACTTCAGAAATACTGAGTCGTCATGTAAATTTCGGCAAAGAAAACTTAACACACATAGGCCTATGATGTGTGGTCCTGTGGCGACATGGCCGATATGCGGCAATACATTAACAAACATCATTTCTTACCAGTATTGTATCCATTATCGTTGTCGACTTGTGTTCCTAGAATGCATGTGTCCCCTCGTTAATATACATTGCCATGGACAGTAATATGTGTTACGTGTTTAGTTTGCGTGTGTTTAAACAGATGGAGGCACACGCGTCCGCATTCATTCATTCTTTTTAACACTCGCGGTAAAACAATGTTTTCTCACTATCAAATACTCATCAATCCTAAAAGTTATGGGCTTGTACACATGTCTGTGTTAAGAAAATATGTGTTCGCTGTACGGTGTTTGCAGATGCATTGATTTAAATACAACATGTATCAGCTGTTCTTTCCCAAATAATTTAACCAACCATTTACCCTAAAACGCGATTTTGTTTTGGAAGGCTGGGATAAAGCCTACCTTACTCGAGTTTATTATTGTTGTTATTATTTGAACGCATGGCATAGCCTACTACAGTGTTCATTCTTGCAGCCCCTATGGAAAAAAAATGTTTCCACAATCCGAATCATCATAATATTTAAATTAGGCAAATCGTTTGCATGTTTGTGCTGTGTATAGCCTACTGGTGTAAGCTTATGTTGCAGTTCCGACTTGCCATGGTAGGCCTACGTCAAAATAGCAACACCAACTGCGCTATCCGCTAGTGCACTTAGACCAGGTATTTGTCGGTCAGTGGCCCAACTGCTTTATCGATCTGTAAGATAGCACCATGTATAACTCGCACCGGAACACGCCTCGGCTTTTCGCCGACACGCCTCTCAGCTGTAAAACAAAAAAAGTTGCACGTGTATGTTTTTTTATATTTCTTTTTCATCGTCTACTGTATATCTGCCGGCCCCAGCCTGGGCCTCTCTGGCTGTCCGTAGAAGCATCGTAAAGGAAGCAGGCAGGGCCCCCTCAATCACCCAGCCAATCAATGCTGATGATTGGACCAGTGAACAGGAACACATTGGGTTAACACCTTCAACCTGAGCTGTTCCTGATGCGACCCGCAGCCACCCAGAGTGTGTTCACATTCCATTTGTCACTGCAGTTTTTCACTGGATGGCGGGGTGAAGATTGAGTAGCCCACCATGGAAATATGATTTTCAATACACATTGTTAACTCGCCGGGGAAAGGCTTTTGCCAAATTCCATCAAAGTGTGCAACTGTGTATTAAATGACTATCAAAAGGCCAGCCATCGTTTTTCATGCCATAACCATGGGCCGCCTGGGGGCCAGCTCTGCTATAATAACAAAGAGGGCTGTTGCTATTGATCCACCGTGAAAATGTGTTGACACTGGTTATTCATAGTGCCGCGGACAAACAGTAGCAGTAGGACAACAGGGTGTTTGGAATATGGACTCATGGTTAGTATATCAACCGGGCTGTGTGGCACGTGCAAGAGAGATAGAGAGGGGGGAGGGGGGGGGGGTTTAGAGGGGGTTGGGTTGGGTGGGGTGAGGTGAATATAGCCACATGCATTTTTTTTGGTTGGCGTACGGACAGAGTCATTTTCTTCCCACGCTACAAGCCGCCCGCTCGCTGCTCCGCTGAGTGGCTCCGTATGGGAGCAGGTGGGTGCTGTGGGCCCCTGAGTGGGCGACAGAGGGGGTCCGAGTGGGCGGTGGGTCACGGAGCCCGGCTTGAAGTAACATCGGAATCCCCCCCCCCCTCAAATAATGGCCGGCTGAATGCGGTCCTCGCTGTGTAGGAAGGGAGCTGGTTAAAGTTTAACCAGCCCCATCCTGTTCTCCCAACTCTCCGTCAGCCTGCCAGGCCCAGCCCTGTAGACCACCCCCCCCCCCCCCCCCCCCCACTCCCCCCGTCCAAACATCCACCCCCACCCCCCACCACCGCTCCCTGTTAGGGACAGCTGTGATGGATCGCCCCTGTCATTGTGTCCTGTGTTGGGACCGCAGCTAAGAGGGACCGGGGCTCCTTGTTAATCTGACCCTCAGAGCCAAAGTGGACAACGGAACACAATATGATGACCCCCCCCATCACCACCCCCCCAGCCCCGACGCCCCCCCGACGCCCGACGGCAAGCACAAAAAAAAGGAGGACACATGGTATTTCACAAAACTTTATTTCTTCTTATACCATGACGGTCTATTCCACCCATGCCAGACGCCGCCAGTCCTCATAAACGTTATTAGAAAGCCCACCTACCCCCCCCCCCCCCCCCCCCTCTCTCTCTTCTCTTGCACCTCTGATTGGCCGAGAGTTTACAAAAGAGCAATGGGGCTGGGGGGGGGGGGGGAATCAAAGCGTTGGGAGGGGAACGAGGAGCGTACGAGGGAGACGGTGAGCAGCTGTGCAGACTGACAGCCCGCGGTTCACATGAGTAATGGCGCCTGAGCAGTCCGGGCTATTGATGAGCGATCAGTCATGTGCTGAGGCGGGGCCTCTCCGATCGCGGCCGTGCGCTCGCCTTCCACGGTGTCTCCTCATAGGGGGGACTCCGACTCGGCCGTCTTCTTCTTCTGTCTCGGACCGTAAGAAAGTGATACATCAACCGGAATGGCTTTGAAATGGCTTGGGGATTTTCTGGGAGGGGGGGTGAATGAATAAACAATACACAGCGATGTATGATGTGTGGACACTCTAAACACACTGTAGGCCCGCGTTTGGTCGTTTGGTCAACTGGCGATGTGGAGTCGAACGTTTTGTTTTTACAATTCTGTGTAGACCTTTTTACTGTGGCCATTTTGTGCTCCTTGATCGTGCAAACTTAATAAGCGGGTGCACTTATCTGGTTCTGTTGTGTGCCAGTGCTTTGTGGTTTCACTACGCATTAGAGTAGATAAGCCAGCTTTCAAATTATTATTTTATTGATGACAACAATAATACTGTAAACAAGATTCAGAAGTACAATAAGCAAGTTCCTTAAGTGTCAGAGACAATCAGAGACCCAAAATCAAAACACAGGGAATTGCCATTGACTGGCTAAGTGCTCCTCTGCCCCCCCCCCCCCCCACCCCCCCCATCACAGGATATGAGGGAGAAAGAAATATAACGCTGATTTGTAATTGCCCTCCCTCATCCTTGTTTCCGTTTCTCCCTCGGGGGGTCGGTTAGCCAAGGTAATTTCTATCGGTTGGTTAAGGAAACACGGTGTCATGGTCTTACAAGGGAACGTAATGGTGCGATGGACACGGGTCAAACCCACCATTTTGCGAGGAGAGGAAAAACAGAGAGGGAAAATAGTGAACCAGCTCGTCGCTGTGACAGTGGGGCTCACGCCATCTGTGTCTGGGCGTGAGGGCGTGGGGGACAGGGCCGAGAGGGGGATGGGACCCTGACGGAGGACGGGCACACATGTGTGTGTATACATGTGTGTGTTTGTGTGTGTGTGTGTGTAGGCGGAGGGGTTTGCCTCAACACACACTGGACTCCCGCTCTTTCTCTCTGGCTCCCTTTCTCCCTCTCCCTCTCTCTCTCTCTCTCTCTCTCTCTCTCTCTCTCTCTCTCTCTCTCTCTCTCTCTCTCTCTCTCTCTCTCTCTCTCTCCCTTTCTCCCTCTCTCTCTCTCTCTCTCTCTCTCTCTCTCTCTCTCTCTCTCTCTCTCTCTCTCTCTCTCTCTCTCAGCTGACTCTGAGAATGTGTTTACGAGGGGACAAGTCCACCAAGACCCATCCATCACAAGGGCCCAAATACGCCCTGTGCCTCTGTTGACACGGGGTTAACAACTTGACACTGGCAGAGGTGGGCGTGGCCGGGGGGGCAGAGCCCAGACAGAGAGAGAGATGGAGTGGTTTGTGATCGACGTTCAATTTGAATTATTGCTAATATTTCCATTTAGCGGAGAATCAGACGCATGATCTGTGTGATCTTTCTATAATTGCGAGGGACTTCCTCGTGCAGTCTGGACGAACGAATGGTTGGTCTCGCCCGCCTGTCCGCTGCGCCATTGTCAGTTTGTGAGACTTTTTTTGGGCGGAATTCTTTATCTGATTCATTACCTTCAATTATATTAGATTCAACTTTATTGTCATTGTGCAGAGTACAAGTAAAGAGACAACAGAATTTAGTTGGAGATCAAAATAGAGGTGTCAAAGAGCAATTAAGGTGCATAATCTAGCATCATAACACTATACGCACCAAAACATCTCACTAATGTGAGACTGATCAATTCTGGGGCTTTTGGTAATAACTTTAAATAGTACATTGATTTAAAGGCTTTTCCTGTGGACCGTATGTGGAAAACACAATCCATGCATTAAGTTGTAAATTACAGTAAATGAACCGGGTCAGGATGTTGGAAACCACACACACACACACACACAAACACACACACACACACACACACACACACACACACACACACACACACACACACACACACACACACACACACACACACACACACACACACACACACACACACACACACACACACACACACACACACACACAGCCAGCCAATAGCACTTGAAGAAGGTAAGTACATTTGCGTGGGGGAATGTATGGCAGCGGGGCGCATGTAGAAGGCGCTGGGGAAATGTAGCATAATCTCCTGCCAGGTCTATGTTATCGGCTGGGCTTTTTAAAACAGGGGCCAATTTAATTGCACTTAAAGCAGAATGGCAGAACATCAATCTTGATGAGTAGATCTGCATCACAGTTCTCCTAAGACCAATCTATCACCAGCCCGGCACCACCTAACCTCCCACCACCACTCACAGTATCAAACATGCACACACTCAAACACACACACACACACACACACACACACACACACACACACACACACACACACACACACACACACACACACACACACACACACACACACACACACACACACACACACACACACACACACACAAACACACACACACACACACACACACACACACACACACACACACACACACACACACACACACACATATACACACACACACACACACACACTCTTCTTCTTCTTCTTCTTCTTCTTCAGAATTGGAGCAGGGCTGTGTTGTCTCCCCGGCGAGTGCGTCTGGAGAGTTGGGGCCCTCATTTTCCGCCCCGGCGGAGAGCAGGTGGGGACGCCTTTCTTTTCGCGCACTGCCTTGTAATACCGCACTAGCATGTGAGAGTCTGTGTGTGTATGGATACTGTGCACCACCCCTTACTGGAACAGCTCGGCACCTGGATGGCAAACACAGCAGAGAGTGATATAATGTCATGCTCAGTGTTGCAACTTTCTTAATGCACCCTCCGGTGCTATGAAATTTTAAAACGGAGCGTTCAACTACATTTAGAGCTGGGGGTGGGGGGTGGTGACGCCATACCTACGCTGCTTGGAGTAAACAAACGTTTAGCCGTAATCTTACACTGAAAGACGTGGATGAAAGCCTCCTCCTTTTGTTAAAGTGCAAATGAAAGGGGGAAGTGGACACGGGCATTAAGGCCAAAGCCGGTGGTTCTGTGGTTTGGACAACGGTAACTACCTCCTGTGCAATGAGCATCTCAAACTCTTAGTGGCTGAAGAAACACTTAAATACAGAGACTCCTGGCCTCATCCAGGCCATAAAGTAAGAAGGAGACTAAGCCAGCGTTGAGAGCTAGGGACACACACAACCTACGAGGAGGAGTAATGATCCCTTAATGTGGTGGTCTGCTGTCTCCCCCCCCCCCCCCCCCCCCCTCCTCCCACCGCCCGCTCCCTGTCTGCTACATTAGCAGGGATAATAAATGAGACTCGGGCATCGCGAGCATAAACTTTTCATGACCCACCTAACCAGCCTTATCAAATGTGGATGTGATTACCGCAGCAGGTGACAGATAGAGAGACGGATGGGCCCCGAGCAGAGTGAAGGATAGGGCGCACGAGAGGAGAAGGGGAAAGTGCTGATGCGTTTATGGGCTTGGGGGGGGGGGGGGTCGATGTGGATACAGAACAACAACAACGGGAGGAGAAATGGTATCAAAGTAGACTTCCACGGGATGGTGGTTGTGAATAGGAAATGGAGGAGGAGAAAGGGATGAGAGACGGCTGTAGAATGAGGGAGGTGAGGAGTGGGAGGAAGGGGGGTTTCCCGGCTAGGGTCCCGGTAAGCTGCTGCTGAATGGGGCAGTAAGATGGAGTGGACAGGCTGTATGGGCCGGCGTGAATGGCTCCTTTCACCTCTACATGATAACTTTGATCCCGCCTGTTTCCACACACCAGTCAGCAATATTGTTAAGCAGCAGTGGGTTAATACTTTAACCGACTCCTGGTATGTAGACAAAAGACAGGGATTACACCCCCCCCCCCCCCCCCCCCCCACCACCACCACAAACACCAACTCTCTCTCTTCATCCAATGCTATGTGCTGCTGTAGCATTGGTGATATACATTAGGTGAAGAGGAGGGAGACTGAGAGAGAGAAAGAGAGAAAGAGGGAGACTGAGAGAGAGAGAAGACATTACTTTCTGTGAAGACATTACTTTCTTTCTCAAGAAAATAAAGTCTTGCAAACATACAAGTTAAATCAGCATAATATTGCTGATTTAACTTGCCATAGACACACACACATTTGTCATTTCCCTCCCGGTAACAATCATTTTCGTTATTGTTTTTTATTCACACTGAGATTCCCAAAGTTGTTTTATTATTTTTTATTCATGTAATAGTATTAGCAAACATTTTTTTCTAGACTTTTATTGAATTAATGTCTTCCCAATATTTAGAAACCACAGCGACATCTGGGCCAATTTAGCTGTTTAAATGATGGGATGCATGCTAAGTACTGTATTTGTGACATGTAGCTTGTTCATGCCTCATTAACAAATAGGCGGGCAATGGAGAGATCCGATTATAGGCAATTAAAATGACAAAAACACACCATCATTCCTAATGGCAGCACTAATAGAAGCCTAAATGTACCTGAATGCCAGCTCTCAACACATGGCTCCTCCCACTAATCAACCCGTCCCAACACCCTTCCAGCTCAGCTGTGAATTTTGGAATCATTAACCTGGTGGTGAGAGAGGGCTTCGCTGGCAGTACACTGAGCTATTGTGCTTCCTGTCACCTACAGGAAGTCCATGCTTCCCCTTGTTGTCGGAGTAGAGCCCCTCTCCATGATGAGCGATGACAAATTATTTTTTTATCTGAGGGATTTCTTTCGCAACAACTTCAAGCACTCGTTCAGAGCCCTCCTTTTGAGTTTCACCTCAGAAACTGCAACACAGAGAAAATGCCTAACAAGCTCATTAAATCTTAAGTTAAGTATCAACACAATAATTCTACCACAAAAAGTCATGGGCAGCTTGATAAGTTATCCGGAAATGTGTTTGTGTGTGTGTGTGTGTGTCTGTGCATGTGTGTTTAAGTGTGTGTGTCAGCGGGGTGTGAGTGTTCATGCAGACGCGTACACTCACACACACACAGCCACACACAGACACACCCACACACCCACACACAGACACACACACACACCCACACACACTAGTGCAGTAGTGATGGAGTGGCCTCCCTCTGTCACGGGCAGCGCAGAGTTGACGCTTCCTTTACATGGCAGCTGCAAGGCTCCAGTGATGTATCAGAGTCGGCAGAAGCATTGATCAGGACCAGGGTTAATCATTGCACGGGGAAGCCAGAGGAGAGAGGGGCCGCCTGGGGAGACGTGGGCAAGGAGGGTGGGCGTGGTCACCGCAGGACACCTGGAGCTTTACTGTAAAGGAATCACGGTCGGGGAGATGGGTCTGACCCCTAGTCTGATGGTCCGGTCTGGACAGTGGTACACAATCAAAAAGATGTGGGTGTGGGTGTGGGTGTGTGTTTGAGAGAGAGAGAGAGAGAGAGAGAGAGAGAGGGAGAGAGAGAGAGAGAGAGAGAGAGAGAGAGAGAGAGAGAGAGGAGAGAGAGAGAGTAAAAGTAAGAACATAATTTGAGTGAGAGAGAGAGAGAGAAAGGGAGAGGTAGAATGAGGATAGGGGTAAGTGTGGGTTGTTGGGTGTCAATGTGACCAGCAATGCAATACCCTCCAATAGACAGACTTCCGAAATGTGTGCAATGTGAAGCCGGATCTGCACTGTGTCCACTCAGCAGTACCCATTCACTCCCCTGAGCTGGTGAGTTAATAATTCAAAAGAGAGAGGGGGTAACGGCTGTGTGTGTGAGTGACAGAAGGAGAGGGAGAGAGAGAGAGAGAGAGAGAGAGAGAGAGAGAGAGAGAGAGAGAGAGAGAGAGAGAGAGAGAGAGAGAAAGAGCAGGACAGAGACACCCGTCTCCCTCTCCTCCCGTCTTCCTCTCCTCCTCCTGTCTCCCTCTCCTCCCGTCTTCCTCTCCTCCTCCACCCCTCTTCCTCTCCTCCTCCTGTCTTCCTCTCCTCCTCCTGTCTACCTCTCCTCCTCCTGTCTTCCTCTCCTCCTCCTGTCTTCCTCTCCTCCTGTCTACCTCTCCTTCTCCTGTCTTCCTCTCCTCCTCCTGTCTTCCTCTCCTCCTCCTGTCTTCCTCTCCTTCTCCTGTCTTCCTCTCCTCCTGTCTTCCTCTCCTCCTCCACCCGTCTTCCTCTCCTCTCTCTGGCGGTCCCTCAGGGAGGTCTCTTACGTGTGACCTGCCGTCACCACCATCGAGGCTGCCGACATCAAAGACCAGGATGCCCTCTTCAAGAAATGCACCAGAGGATATGGAGGAAGCACACATAAGGTATGGATGCCTCGCTGCACACGTAAACACACACGCTTGTCTGTGCACATGGCACATTTGAATCAACACATTTCATACACACGTATACGTGCCATACACACACACATATATGGCATTCCTTCACCGTATACACACACACACACACACACACACACACACACACACACACACACACACACACACACACACACACACACACACACACACACACACACACACACACACACACACACACACACACACACACAAACACACACACACACACACACACACACACACACACACACACACACACACACAAATGCTTGCAAATGCATACTCTCACACACTCACTCATTCTCAAACACAAACATTCACGCACACATGGACACATGCACACTCTCTCTTTCTCGCACACAAACACACACACTCTTTCTCTCTATCACACACATACACAAACAGACACACACTCTTTCTCTTTCTCTCACACACACACACAAATATGCGAACGCACACACAAACACACACACTCTTTCTCTCAACCACACACACACCCACACACTCCCACACAATCCCACACAAACACGTGTATTCTTGAAGGAATGTCAGTAACGCCAGCAGGAAGGATAGGGGGCAATGGGAATACAAAGAGGTCCATCTCTTCAGAGGAGAGGGAAAAACAGGGCAATAAAAGCGTCACGTCAGGCCAAGAATCTGCTGATGGCACACATACATATACACAAGTTCAGAGAGACAAAGAACAATCTGTCATACCGATAGAGCCATCACTCCTTCTTTTCATCCCAGTTTTTTTGTCCAGAGGCATCCCCCTTTCACCTCTTCTCTGGTCCTCCCCCCACCGCCCCTCCCCCCCCTCACCCCTCCTCCTCAGCCCAGGGCAGCCAGGGGAACTGTTAATGTTTAGCTGGCCACTGACGGCTGCAGTGACAGCACTCGTCTGTCTAGGAAGACGAGATGAGACAGGGAGACGGCCCATCAAAGACGGCCACTCACAGGGAGATGGAGGGAGAGCCCTGGAAGATATATTTTTTTATATCTTTAAAGACTCGGGGTACAGGGATAAAAAAATAAAAGTCTTTCCTTTGGAAACGAACTGTTACATCACTGAGGTGGGCTGTGAACTGCCGCTGTTGACATCCATGCTGGACTTTTTTTTCTCTCCCATCCATCCTCATCTCTCCATGCTTCCCTGTCCATCCGCCTACACATTCTCAAGCCCCCCCCCCCCCCCCCCCCCCCCCCCCCCCATCCCTCAGCCCCCCACCCCACCCATCCCCATGCTCGTCAGCAGTTTGATTCAGTACCTGCAGGTTGGTTACTCATTGAGCTGGAGTGGGGAGGGGGTGTGTGTCGGGGGGGGTGGGGGGGGCTGAGAGGAGGGGTGGCTGAGGTGTATGGATGGCTGTCTAGGCGGGCAGGACTGAAGGTACTGCTGGAGCCTGTGCTGGTGGGCCGGCTGCTGGCTGAGTGACAGATTTGCCTGCGTCGTCCATTCCCTGCTGTAAAGGGAGAGAGAGAGACAAACACACATGCACACACACACACACACACACACACACACACACACACACACACACACACACACGCACACACACACACAGAGTGGCCAACAATGCACAGGAAGTGGAGGGAGGTAAATGGCGTTGCATGTGAATGGCACACTGCAGGGGCGGTTAATAATTGGGGGCGTTGGACAATTAATAGTAGAGGCCAGCTTTTGGAGAAGTATTTCCGTCAGCCGACTGTCATGGCGGTGTTTGGTTGAGACAACGCCGCTTCGTCCGTCAGACGGTGGCGGCGCGTGACGCCCGCATTAGAAGAGTGTTCAGTTTGATTCTCTTTCTCTGTATATATTTGATCTGTGACTTTTGATGAAATTTACACTGGACCTCACCCCTTGAAGTAGATCACCTGTAGATCACCAGGCAGAAGATCTCCCTGAATCCCTGCTCTCTGCATGCGTGTGTGTGTGTGTTTTTCTGTGTGTGTGTGTGTGTGTGTGTGTGTGTGTGTGTGTGTGTGTGTGTGTGTGTGTGTGTGTGTGTGTGTGTGTGTGTGTGTGTGTGCGACAATATCTTCATAGGTGTCTGTGCCGCGCGGTAAACGGAGGGCATGTTCCCCTCCCTGTGCGGGGGGTCAGTGGAGAAGGTGCTCTGACGGCTGTGACAAGTTAAGTAGGGGGAGCGGGAACCATTGTCTTCCAAATCAGCTGTCACAAGGGTTTCTGCTGTCAGCAGTTTGACTCACTACCTGCCTGGTTAATCATCGAGCCGCTCTGATCTGATCCGAGCTGTTGGAGGTTTCACAGCCCGCCGTCACGGCGCCCCCCTTCCCCCCCCCCCCCCCTCCCCCCTCGCCATCACCATCATCATCCTCATCACCATCGTCACAACAGGACACAACACGTGATTGACAGATCAGCAAACTCGGGCACTTTCTAAAGAAAGATGTCGGGGGAGGTGGGGGAGGTGGGTTTGTAAGGTGGTAGTGATGAAAGTGAAGGAACTGAAAAGAGTGGCAAAGATGATGAGCGTTTGTGTGAGGGGAGGAGCGAGGGAGGGAGGGAGGAGGGGGAGGGGGTAGGAGAAATTGAGGGAAAAATCGACGTTGGGACAACCAGGCAACAAACTGGTTTGTCAGCGTTTATTAAGCCTTTAGGTTCACTGGTTGGTGGGCATACATGGAACAGGTTGGCATGGAAAGACAGCTCATAAGAACAGACACATGCGTGAGAACGCCATTCCCTCATCGGTTATAATGTAGTAGTGGTTGGGGTGTATAACAAGAACAGGCAGAAACAAGTGTCTTATTGGGGGGAAATAGTCTTTCCCCCGGGCAAGTGATAGAATGTAAGAACAAGTGAGAAAGTTGGGGAGAAGAGGGGGCTCTGTCTCACACATTATGGGGATTCTCTTTGAAACTGAAATTGCCTCCCCTGTTGGACATTAAAGCTGTTGCATCCCTCGCTTGTTCCTCCTCCCCTTCTTCCTCTCTCACATAGTCTTCTTCTCCTCCCTGATTCTCCTGCACTGGGCCATTGAGCCACGATTTCAAATGGAAAAATTAATGTGGGAAATAATAGCCTTGGGCCGACACCTCTTCCACACACAAACATAGCCCCTGCACACACACACACACACACACACACACACACACACACACACACACACACACACACGCACACACACACCCACATGTATGCATGCACACATGCATGCCCCCCCCCCCCCCCCAACACACACACACACACACACACACACACACACATACATACATACATACATACATACATACATATGTGTGCAAATTGCAAATGCATGACTCCAGGGATTTTACCCCCCTTTTCATTCACACCTTAGAGGGCCTAACTTTCAAATATTAGTACAGTGGCGGCGGAAAATTCAAATAATTTAATAAATGGGCCGGCAATGATTAGCAAGTCCCTTGACAGATGAATCAATGTGTTTGATATTCATTCACACTGCCAGGGGAATAGTTCTGCAACTGCAGTGATTCTTAAGAGTTTTTAGCATTTCATTTGGTTGTGTGACATGATGCTGCGCTAGCCACTGTTTAGACCCTGAATTGGTCCTTGCAACCCAGGTGTGTTTTTCTCCTGATTAGTCGACAGAGAGAGAGAGAGAGAGAGAGAGAGAGAGAGAGAGAGAGAGAGAGAGAGAGAGAGAGAGAGAGTAAATACCTAAATGGGGTTTTCTTTAACTCAACAAAGTTGCTTTTCCTGTGTGCGTAGTATTAAACTGTGTTTTACCTCCTACAGTATATTAAGTGATGTCATAGTGCCAGTGTTTTTTATGTATATAAAACTAGCACATAACCACATGTGCACACAGACCAACCCCACACACACACATGCACAATGCAAAACCTTGTTAAGTTAACATGAGCCGATACAGTACCATATTAGTTGCAGGCATTATTAAATCAAAGTTAAGACACATTGCTCTTGGGCTAGGAACACCAGAGGTGTGTCTGTGTGTGTGTGTGGTGTATCTGTGTGTGTGTGTGTGTGTGTGTGTGTGTGTGTGTGTGTGTGTGTGTGTGTGTGTGTGTGTGTGTGTGCGTGCGTGCGTGTGTGTGTGTGTGTGCATGTGTCTGTGTGCGTGTGTGCATGTGCGTGTATGTGACTAGAGTAGGGGGTCGGTTGTTAAGAGTTTAAAAGCGGAAGAGAAGTCTGTGTAGAATCAGTATTGATGTCGGGGAAGCCCGGTGGCACTTTGTGTTCAAACATTTGAGACGACCAGCCCGGTGTGCCCCCGTGCCTGCATGGCAGGATTCCTGCTCTTCCTGTTTCTCCTGACTTTGAGGAATTTTACGGCGAGCAAACTCCCAATGCGCCGCCTTCCCACGCCACACCTCATCACAGATACCTGCCTCAGCAAAACTAGAAAGAGAGCTGGAGAAGAGATGGAGATAACTTCTGAGGCACTGATATATGGAAATACCTTTTACCTCTAGATGCTCTCTCCTTTATGTAACCTGGAGAATATTGAAGAAAGTCGTTTGGAAGGATGTTGAAGAGCCATCTTGCTTTCAAGTCAAGGCAGTGGAGCTGCTTTGCGTGGACCAGTGTGGCCCATCAGAGTGACCCACTGCCCCTGACCCACAGGCGATATAGGCTTGTTACAACCCCAACACCTCCAGTTCAAAACTTAGATTCCTACCCTTTAGTTGAAATGAAGTTGGTTTGGTGCTGTCCAAAAAATATTTTGAATTGCAATACCTGAAATTAACACACAAAACCCCTCGAAAATAGGTCACACTTCCGGAGTAAATGTGATTCTACAATCCTGAAATCAACCATCACAAACAAATATATGTAAATAAGCAGCAGGCTGCATGTTCATAAATGCATCATTTACATTACATTTGGTTTCATCCAAATGAGGGAAGATGAAGCTGATCGCATGTCACGAGTGACCAAGCGACACCGTTGCGGGACACGTTGACGTCCGCTTTGCCTCTGGCTGTAAGCTACGCCTGCGGATTCCTGCACCGTTAATTGCATCTTATATACAGCCTGCAGACTCCACACAGCATATCTCTCCCGCATCAAAGAATCCACTAACACTGAACTTTATGAAATTTTTATTAAATATGTTCATCCGCCCCCACCCCCCTTTCTTTCTTGCTATCGCTAATACCCACCTTGCACCCCCCCCCCCCCCCCTTTTTTTTTTTTTTACTCTGCCACCAAACAGACAGAAGAAAGACTTATTGCCGCCATGTTTTTCAGCTGCACTTCCTTCCTGCCCAGGAGCACTGGTTGTATCTCGTTATCTCAGCTAACTCGTCTCCTCCAACTGCCAGGAGCCAAATCCTTATGGGGGCGGGGGGAGGGGGGGCAACAACAAGAGGGTAGGGGAGGATGAAGTTAGGCGGCGAACAGTGCCATCGCTTAACTAATTACTGATTTTGAAACAGGAATAAAAAAGCCTGCGAGATGGAAGGGTTTCCCCCTCTCCCTGTGGAAAATGTACACGGAAACACAAGGTTTCATCATAAACTTCGGAAAATAATAGGCCTACACAATATAATGCACAAACACGGGGACAACTCCACCGGGGTCGTAGGACGCTCTTGTTTCCTCACCCATTTTAGTGGTTTGACGTCGTTCTGATCAATCTATATCTGAGCATCAGCAACAGTAGTGACATTGTCTGTACTTACACCGTAGCTTCTCATTATTGCTTTACTTCTCTCTGCGTGTCCAGCATGCCCCCCAACACACACGCGCACGCACACACTCAGAGGTATAAATCAGCCTGATTGCTGGAGCGGGTTTGTTTTAAATAATTGAAGAACTTTAATTTATCTGGATTTAGTAACAGCCAGGATGACAAGGAAGAATAAGATACATGAGAATTTGTGTGTGGCACAAAGAGCAGTGTAAAAAAAAAAAAAGGCATTCCGGTTGTTAACCAGTGCTACTTCTCTTTTGGGTGTGGATTGTGTTATTAATCTTTATGAGACACAACTGCAGTCATGAACAGTGGACAAGATGAAATAGGATTTTGGACATGAACATAGTCATCAATACATACGAAAGGACAACCTTGTGGCCAAGTGTGAATTCACACAGAGCAGAAATTGGACAAATAACAAAAAAAATCCCTTTTAAATTTGAGAAAGAAAAATGGGTTGAAATTATAAATCTTTACATTGAGGCCATTGGCCGTTGCTTTTTGGGCTGCTATTGTTAAAACTAAAAATATGGATTGCCATGTGCTCAGATACAGATTAAAATGCTGCTAGTTAGAAACAATTACAACCAATACATATTTTACATTTACTTTTTGAGGCAGCAATATCAAAAAATGAAGATAATATCACAGATAAAAGGACAGTTGATGTAAAAGGTGCATCAGAAATGGTCAACAAAATGCTTTTAATTACAATAAAGAAATATACAATATAGATGTTACAAACTGCCTAACATGTTTGCAGTTTTATTAAAAGGCTATGACAACTGTCAAATTCCAGGATAATTTCTTGAATGCAAAGGATAAATTGCAAAGCAAACATATTTAGCCAAGATGATAACTATGAACGGACTATTAAAGGAAGCACATTTAGAGAATGAAGCGTTATTATGCGCTGGGTGAGAGCCTGGTGTTGACCAGTGGCGTTCACAGATGACGAGCAAATGATGGAACTCTACTGCCCCCTTATGGCCGCTAAGATGTATTTTAGTGGCCAGAACGACATGAAAGTAAATCACTGGCCTTAATAACAAGTATGCACAAATGTGTATAATTTGATTAGCTAAGATAGCAACCAAAAATGGCAATTTTGAGATGGGTATGAGATCGTTAACAAGCACAGAACATAGAGGAAAAAGGAAGAACAGTTAAAAAAGAAAACAAACAGCCATATTGAGGCTTTGAGATATTATCTATACTTTCTAGGAGACCAAGGGATGCATGAAAAAGAAAGAAATATCCCATTCAGTATGAACATACAAACATGAACATAAAATACAGGTGGTGTCCATTTGATTTGACAAATTCCAACTGCAGCAACTCACACTTTGAAGAGTTAAACATGCTCTTAAATAGCGTTTTCCCCATCAGTAAACACTCTACTGGGTGAGGTTGGTATTCTGCTTGCAAACTACTAGCCACCTAGTGGTAGAACCATCTAATACACTTCAAGTCATGACTACGGTAGGACTTTGAGGCATTATTTTGTGATTATTTGACACAGTGCAAACAACAAAAACAATTTAAATATGACTGATATAATCCACAATCTATCAAGAGTTTAGGCTGTATTAGGGGAGACACAGGATGTTGACACGTGTGACAGACATGGCTCCTAAATTAGAAAGCACATTGTGCTTCCTCTCATTTTTATTTTGCCCCATTTAATTTTAGATCAACAATAAATCTCTAGTCACTGTAAGGATGTACATTCCTCACAAAGCCAATCGCCCATTTAGTTTTACCCACCGGTCAATTAATGAAATTGAAGACAATGAAGTACCGCGCACTGTCTTCAAAAAACATCACACCACCGTCTGCAGTTTACCCTGCCCCCTACCCCTTCGAAAGGAACTGTTCTTTACTTCAGTTCTCCATTAAGGAACGCTGTAGAGCCTCCTGAATCATTGTGTGCTCGTCTGTTGAATAATCCTGAAAGGAGACACCAAGGCAAGGTTTGAAGTGAGTATACTGAAAAAACAAGCATACACAACTATGTATGTGGTGTATGCATTTATGCATGCTTACATACATCACAAACATATACCACATAGGCTGTATACATACAATGCTAGCTTACAACACTAGTGACAAAATGTATGGAGCATTCTCACTCTGATAAAACGCCAATGTTTAACCAAATAAAACATTTATATAAACTTCATAAAAACATTACATTCTCAAAACATCATCACCATGGACGTTTTCATACACCATTACCATGACACAAAGCATGATAATATTTTTACGTAACACCACATCAAGAACCTACTTGAGGCGTTACTTACCACAAAGGTATCATAGGAAAAGGTGTGTCTAATCTTGAGGTGCTGGAAGAAGTCAGCACTCCTGTAGTTAGGGTCTCCCCAGGGCATCGAGGCACAGATAGGGCAAACCTATACAAGAAAAGCAATGAATGCCATGGTAAAATAATGTCATCATGTCAATGTTTATATTGATAGATAATGTTTTCTCAGGAATTATAACATACAATAATGCAATTGTTCGTAATCAACGTAATAAACTTTTAAGACAATGAGTTCTACATATCAGGGTGGGCTACCTACCACTAGGCGAGTGTCTCTGTTATGCTGTGAGGTACAGTGTTCAACCAGGCCATCCTGATCCAGGTTCTGACAGTTACAGTACGGGCAGGTGAAGGTATAGCGGTTTGGTACAGGACTGGGTGGGTAAAGGCAACAACACAATCATCTTGTTAGATAGGTGTCAACATTTCGTTTTTGATATTAGTTCCTTCAAGACAGATTTGGATTCCAATATGTGCCTTACATTAGGGAGTGTGTGGAACTTTTTCAGGGAAATGTGTTAAAGCAAGGGTAGGACGTTTATCAAAGAAGCAATTTCTCTTTACATCCCGACAGCAATCAATAAATCAAATGGTGTGACCATTTTTTTTTTAAATCCAGTGGCTGTGGCAGGCCTGTAATAAGCCTGTCTAATAATTTCATTCTGCCCACATGAACAGGTTGGATTGCATACCTGTCTGTCTACCAAACGACTTGGCCATCCCCACACACTCTGCCCATGCACTCATTGCGCATGACTGGCACCTTTCCCAAGGCTGGGCATGCCCACTGCTAAGCTAGTGAGCTAGACATGCGTGTCTGGGGACTGGTTTCTTTTGGAGGACTGAAAGGAGGGTTAGAATGTGTTTGGATGGATACTTTCACTCTACCTTACCCTGGCTGGCTACTGCAAATTGCCTACCATAAATGTAACCATGTTTTTTTTATTGTACTTTGGTCACCTGACAATGGGTGGTTGGGTCTGGGCAGAGGTTCGCACTCCCTCCTCAATGTACTCCTGATATTTTGAACAGGCAGCTGTGTGGCTCCTCATCTGAGACATACCAACCTGTAAAGACAATTAAATGTACATCCAAGTGATCTCCCACTAAAATACAAATCCCATGATGCATTCTTTTGTACAAGCCCTATAGTAGTAAATGTTGCATTGCCTATTGAATGTTCTTCCATAGGATCAATGCTGCCTACAATACCTGGACGCCACAGCCCTTACAAGCAGCCACAGAGGAGTGGATAAGGGCCTCTAGCTCAGTTGCTTTGGTCCAGTTGCCAAGAGATGCCCTGCACACCGCACACACAGGCTTCTGGGGACGTAGACACTCCTGCAGACAACTCTGGCAAAACCTAATTTAAGAACGGTAAGGAGAAGTTGTTTAACGGGTTACGCCTTCATGCGGCATTGGATACGTTCCACTTCGTTTCACTACCAAAGAATATTTATCTTTCATTTTGTTAAAAAGCCAGAGAGCTTAGGTATCATAATCGAACCCATTTCCTGAAACTCGTATGGAAACATGCCACCCCGAAAGAGTGCTGGGATTTGTAGTCATTTGAATTGACACAAAGGTGAAATCGTAAACGTGTCGAACTACATCTCCCAAGCAAGGCCCCTTCTTTGATGTAAACAAAACTGATAGTGATTTAGCAAGCTTACTTTCTTTTTGGCTACATGATCTGTAAAGCAAATTAACAACAATACCAACAATGTTTCAGTTCATACTTTCATTTAGTAAAAGTAGATACTGATATCGCATGCTGGTGGGCTATGACATCTATATTACTAACAAGCATTTGTATAGTTTCCGTACAACGATGCGTCGTTGATGTTAGATAGAGGTAAAGATTGAAAGATAAACGAAACGCGCAGATACTTACGTATGCCCGCATTGTGTTCTTACAGGGTTGTCGAAAATCTCGAGACAAACTGGACAAAGAAATTCTGTCACGTCCCTGCTGCCATCGGTTATATTTTTCTTTTGATGTGCAGAGCTAAAGCTCCCAAGCATCGCCATTTCTTTTCTTCGCTGTGAAATCCCCCCCGACCGGTCCACTCTGACGTCACTGTTTATCTGAAAGTGTCGTGGGATGCATGAGGGTGGAGTTGGCCTCAGGAAATACGTTTACAAACTTTCCCATATTTCCACAATGATGTAGCGTTTTAGAAATGACTTATGTTTCTTTTAAAAGACATCTGCGTTCGTTTTTTAAAAATGTAGATTTATATGAGATGAAATTAATGAAAATCCAGCGTAGTTTATACGTTATTATATTAGTAAGCAATGTTTTGTCAGAATTGTGTGCACAATATGTTTCTGCTATTTGCGCATAAAAAATCTATATAAAAATATCCAAGATCCCAAATAAATTATTCTATTATACTAGTCTAACTATTATTCTAATATATGTAATTATTATAATAGATTCTATTATTCTATTTTAGCGATTGTACTATGGTATTATATAATAATATATTATATCAATATATTGTTATATTATTTATTATATTATTGTATGACATTATATTATTCTATTAAAATATATTATTATATTATTTGATATATTATTATACACAATTAATAGATTGTATAGTATTGTTATATTATATCATGTTAATGCATGATATAAGATTATTATATTATTTTACATTATTTTATATTGTATTATATTATTCTGGAGCCGTACTGTGCACGTGGACCATTTGACGCTGAAGAGCTGTCAGACTCGTGCACATGCGCGATGCAACGATGGGAATTTCCTTTAGCGAAGGAGTATCTAGCTCATAGCTAGCATTACCTAAAGGTAAGGCTGTCTAGTTCTAATTGTGTTTTTGTGATAATTACACCAAACTGCACACCGGGGACAGGGCAACGGGTCTGGTGTACTGTGAGCCCATAAAGGCTGAATGCGGTAGACGTTTACGTGTAGTTCAAGTCGGTTGCTAGCCCAAACGATTGCTAACTAGCAGCACAGAAATGGGCGTTTACGGTCTAAGCAGTATTCGGGGGGCACGGCAAGTGTCGTACTGTACGTTTGTTGATTGTAGCCCTGGAGTTAAACGACATTATCCTTCGTAACATCTGGTGGTTTGAATCCAACGCTGGTGCTGGCGCAGGAAAATGGCCAGCGGTAGATCATGTACATGGTGCAGTTATATGAGCTAGCACGGAGTCCAATCAGTCTAACGTTAACCATTAAACCAGCCCACCAGTAGAGCATGATCTACTGATCTATATCTCTGCCCATTAGCGCGAGCAGGAACATTTCAATTCATAGGTAAACGTTGACATTTTCCTAAACTGCACATTGTCAGGAATTCACGCAGTGTAGTAATTTGCTTGGCATTGGTGAGAATGCTTGTCTCTCCTATATGTGCAGACCGCTTTGCTCAGCGTCTCTCTATGGTGCCGGTGTGTAGCATAGTAGGCTGTATTGCTTTGAATGTATAACGATAGGAATGACCAGTGATGAACAGCCATACATTAAATGTGTGTAAATGTGTAGGAGAGGTGTTAACAACATCATTAAGAAGAAGATGATGATGATTTTGTTCTTAAATTACAGCTTGGAGTCAACATGGCTTAAAAAACGCATCGCATTTTACCTTCCCCTGTGTGCTGAGTAACCTTGGATGAACTACGTTTGAAGAAACTGGTCAAATCGACAGTCAATGTGTGTCTTCAGCTTTGGACTAACAGTGCAAGACTTCTCCTCTGTTTGGCTTCATTGTGCATGACGTTGGCCTGGCAGGCTGAGGGATAAGTGCAAGCCAAGAAAACAACCCAGAGATGCCCTTAAGAAGGTGTCCCTTCAGGCAGCAGCCTAGTTACCACCATTGAACGGTTCAAAAGAAGATGATATGCTACTGATTAAGATAGAGCTCCACCTTCCCCTCCCAGAAGACATAAACTTGAGATTGTGTGGCAATATGTGGTTTATGATGGTTCTTAAGCCTGGGCGTGGTACCTGGGTAAGGGAATGCTAAAAGAGCTTTCTGAACAAAGGTGCCACAGCCGACTAACGGTCTGCTGCTGAGAATGGATGCCAAGTTAAAAGAAGACCTGTTTCGGAGGTATGTGGCGGCGTTGGAGAGGCGCCTGGAGGAGGGGGCCGGTGGCGGGCCCCCACCAGAGGGCGGGAAAGGCAGACACAAGGACAGCGAGGCCCTGCTCTCCACCGCCACAGCGCTGCTCGGGGCCTACCAGCCCGACCCTGGACAGCGCTTCAGAATGGTGCGCTTCTATGAGGTGGTGGAGAACTCTCTCCGCTGCCAAAGAGGGGGCATCAAGGGCCTTGAGAGGGCCTTTCACACCCTGGAAACCATCTGCACAAACCTTCTGCTCTTCCCCTGGAAAAAGGAGTTCAGGTCTATAAAGGTGGGCATTGTAATACGTTTCGGGTTGTTCATGTTTTGGAAATTGTCCAGTTGTTTTTTTTCCAACAATTCTTCTGCTTCCAGTTTCAGTGTGTGAGATGTTGGTTACATCATGTTGGGGGAGTAGAATGAAGCACGTAGGTTATTATAGCAAAGTATTTAGGGGAAGGGCATGATTTGTTCATTGGGCTCTTCAAAGAATGGGCTTAGGAGATTAAGTCCCAAACAATTGCCTTTTCAATTTGGTAGAACTGATAACACCTGCATGCTGTAGACGTTAGATAACGTATCTACAACGACAGGCTTGTTTTCTGATGGGTTCAAAAGAAAGGGCCGTACATTCACTATTACTGGAAAAATTGCAGAGGAGCAAAGCATGATTCACTGTAGTTACCTCACAATCATTACGATGATTCATGGCTCCCACACTTATCCTTTTAAATGCATGTTTAATTCAGGTCCATAGTAGCCCCAGAGTCAAAACAAATATATTACCGTAGCCAAGTCAAAACAAAAGCAGTTAATGACTGCATGCGTCTAATTGTTTCTCGGCAATTTCATTTCAGACCTTCACCGGCCCCTACGTGTACCAGCTGCAGTCCGCCATCTCCGACACCGAGCTCCGGTCCATCATGCGTACCATTGGCTACTCCCGTGACCATGAGTCTCAGTTCCATCTGCGGGAGAACCCGGGTGGTGCGACCCACCTCCGGCAGCTGGCCTTCGAGCTCTTCCTGGCCCAGGCGGAGTGCCGTCTGCTGGCCGAGGTAGTAGCCCTGGCCCGGGGCTCGGCCTCGGAGCTGGAGGCCCTGGAGCTACGCATGGGGTGCCATGACGACGCTGCGGGCTGCGCCGAGGCGTTGCGCAGGCGGGACAGCCTGGGGTCGGACATGGCTCGGCTGTCGGTGCGGCCCATGGACATAGAGAGGGGCCACCCCCACCACCTGAGGAGAGGCAGCCGTCCCTCCAAGTCGGTGGACGTCACCGACGGGGCCGGCCACTGGCACGCGGCGGCGGCCAACAAGCCCATCCTCAAGGCCTCCCTGAGTCTTAGGAAGGAGCCTCTTTTCGTGGACACGGAGGAGGACGCCAAGGACGAGATCCTGAGACCCTGCGTCTCGGCGTCCCTCTTCTCTGTGGCGGCTCTGCCCTCCTACAGCCCTGTCGCCGATTTCTTTCCCGTTCAATCGCCGCCGCCTCCCGATTCGTACACCTCCTACCACCTGTCCTCCCTGGATGAGATCG
The DNA here is from genome assembly GCF_902167405.1 of Gadus morhua. NCBI lineage: Eukaryota > Metazoa > Chordata > Actinopteri > Gadiformes > Gadidae > Gadus > Gadus morhua. The sequence goes on along the minus strand of NC_044048.1, from coordinate 12,852,786 downwards.
ACCTGTACACGGAGCGGGGCATGGCCGGGATCGGGGGCCGGCAGACCCCCTCTCGACCTCCGTCTCGAGAGCCCCGGGAGGCCAGGGATGGGTGGATGCTCAAGTCCCACGGCAGTGTCAAGTGTCAGGGCTGCGGCGTGGCCTGCTCCAGCGTGGCCTCCTGCCAGAGGTGCGACGTGATCCTGTGCTCCGCCTGCCACGACGTGGACCCCGCCCCTTGCTGCGGCCTGCAGGACTACCAACCCAAATCCCCGCGGCCCCTCGACGGATACATCCCTGTGAAGGAGAAGCTGTCCGTCTACTCCAACACCCACTCCCACTCCCACCCACACCCCCTCACGTTGACCCACTCGCACACGCACCCTCACCCCCAGATGCTGGAGAAGCCGCTCATGTCCACCAAGCTGTTTCCAAGCAAGTCTGTTGCCATGGCAGCGGTGGTCGGCGGCAACGGCGATCGTGCGAGCCTAGGGGGGTCCCGGTGTGGGTTCTGTAATAAGCCCGGCGCCTCACACACCTGCGTGAACTGCTCCAAGGTTTCGTGTGACTCGTGTATGGGCCTGTATGCAAAGGATGTATGTACGCGGAAAAATCCCCAGCACAACTTTGTGCCCAACCATCAGCTCAACTTCAAAACTGGCACTATATCCCATCTGGTTTACCGATGAGCCGGGGACTCTGTATGCAACACTCCTCTCTCCTCCCGCCGCCCTCTACTCCCTCCCCCTGACCTCAAATGTATAGTCCAGTGTGAGCGCTTTAGCAGCCTACACTCCTCCGGTTTCTCTCCCTGTACCTCCACTACCTTTCACCGCCTCTCTCCACCTTGAACTAGTGTGTTTAGGCCGCGGAGCTCCATATCTTCGGCTCATCTCTCTGCCTTGTTCGAGGTCAGGCCTTTTGACCATTTGTACCCCCCCCCCCCCCCCCCCCCTCTCCTTTTTAAACCCTGCTGCCTGCTCTTCAGTAGTCATGTGTTGTTGTAGCGCTTCCCACTCTGGAGAAATGTATGTCCTTCACAAAGGGAAGGTGGAACAAAAGAGAGCTTGATTTATTCTTGTTTAAAGTAAAGTCTATCCAAATGAACCTGAAAAAAATTACTTTGCCTAACTTCTCAGATAAGAATTCCGTAAAGGTATAATATCACTCTCTATATATAAATATATATACGTTTGTGTGTGTGTGTGTGTGTGTGTGAGAGAGTGTGAATCTTTGTGTGAGTGAGGTTGCGTGCATAGAGAAGAACCTTTTTTAACTTGAAAAGAAAAATTGAAACAAAACAGGAGTACACTGGAAGTCAATGGTATATATTTTTTATTCTCTAGAACAATGTGTGACTGTTACATGGGCATGAGAACTGGCTTTAGGCTTTTGTGTCTTTGAGACTGGCGTTGATACACTTGGAAGGGCCCAGTGTGAGACCGTTCATATGCCATGTATCGGCATGTATTTCTTATACTATGCCAAAAGTAATGGCCTAGTACAAGAAGATCCCATGTAAAATGAACCCAGAATTGTGAGTGACATAGCAGGAGTTTTGAGAAGCTGCTGTTGAATCGTGGTCATCGGAGATCTGTGAAGTATGTGAAATGTTTTACTGGTAAATAACCTGTTGCGTTGTATCAAGCCCACTTTTTTCATTGCACTCCACTTTAAGCCCCTCTCCCCCATGACATACTGACCTTGACCTTACTGTAATGATTTATTCCGTCAATGTCCCAGTGTCTCAGGTCACAGGTAGTCTGCTCAAGCTGGCCAAAACAAATCATCCTGAGCCGTGGTCGTCTAGGTGAACGGTGTCCTTTGTTTGAATTGATTACGGACAGCTTAAAGATCTGTACTTTGAAAACAGTATGTCTGTCTACCTCAAATCACTTCAGCCTAATTACCTGTTGTTGACGTTCAGGTTATGAACGAGCCCTGAAAACCGAAGTTATTATCGTTTTTCATTTTGTGGCATTTTGCGGGTGTTATTTTCTTTCATGTGTTGCCTAAGGAAACAGACATGTTGCCTGTAATGTTCTGAGCAGTCAATTTAACCATCTTCTGATTGTCAAAGTGGACTTCCTCATTCACATTTAATCCTCAGGGGCTTTCTCATCTGAAAACTTTGTAAAATATAAAATGCACTAAAGTTTCCTCAGTATAGGCTAAGGCTAAGACATCAGTATAGTTAGACAATTTGGGGTTCTATGTAATGTGCTTTCGAGACAATATCTAGCAGTGATCCTTGTAGTGTTAGCATTAAAGTTTTTGCTGTACAAAAATTAACTTTATCTCAATTTTTGAGTACTTTAGAAGGCCTGCCTGCTTCATTTAGGAAACTCATCCAGTTGGAAAATTAGTAGTGTTTACGGCCATCTCATTATCACACTATTACTCCAAACAGCCTGCCTATATCAAACTAAGGCTCTGTATCTAAACAAATGCTTTTCATTAAAAGAGCGCACTTTTCCTGAAGGGACTCAAGGCTGCCATCACCAAAGAGTAATATGCATTGCATCACATAGTCCTGAAGGGCTCCCTTTTCATCATAAAAGGATGGTATTGACAATTGGTTATGTTGACTGATCACAAATTGCAGTGAGCTTGTTCTGGGAAAGGTATCATTTCCAAATGCCTTAATCTTGTTCTGATGCGTCCTTTTGACAGAAGACGATCACAGTCAGACACTCGATTGATTTCGTGTTTTAGTAAAACATAGGTCAAACACTAGCATGTTGCGTTTACTGAGGGCTATCGATCTGTGTTATTGCCAGGGTGGGTACCCTTTTGTGCGTTATGGCTCTGCATTGATTCCACAATGTAATGGATTTATTTTGGGCTCATCCACACTGATTCTTAACCACACTTGCTTTTATTAATTGTTTGAAACGACACTCACACCAGACGTTCTTTTCCTTAAACTGTTGTTCGGTTGCTACCTACACTTTATTGAACTAATTTTGCCATAAAATTTTCGTTGTTTTTGTAATTATCGCATGACAAATATATGCCTCAGTTGGAGTAGCTGCTCGATGTGTTCATTGGGTTTGTGGAGGTCACATTCTTAATGGGTTTCGCAGGGTAGGCACTGCTTGGCCACTTTGGACAGATAGCTATACGTGGGTATGTGGCTGTGCGAGATGGCGTTTGAAAGGACAAATTCAGATGTCTTGAATGACCTTGGGGAGATGTGCAATTATAATTTTTTGTTTAAATCCAATGAAGCCTTTCTAAAATGGCTTGTGTGAATATTTATCAAGATCTATTTTATTGCCTCATTTATTTTCATAGCAATTCATACCAGCAAAGAAGGAGACTTTAAGAGGTATCATTGAGCCAAGTTTCAATTTTAAATGATATTGCCAAATGAAGAACAAATGTTAGTTTTGAACACCTAAAATGGTGTCATCTGATTGGTTTAACAATCCGGGATATATAATCAAACATTATATTATGATCAATTATTAAGGCCACCATATTGTCCATAGGTGTTGTCCTCTCAAGAACACTAGATGAATGTTGGGGGGGAAAGAAAATTTACCCACAATCGACCCACACATGCCAGAAATTTAGTTTTTGTAAATTGCCTTTTCTACTTATTGTTTCTTGGACAAATCTCTTCTTTTTTTTAAGCTTCACAAAGGGCTAAACCAGCTTATAGGGCTGCTACTTGTAGGCATTGGGGGTTTACGTATCCGGAACTTCGTTTGCATCTGTCATTCCCGTCATTGGTTACCGATGACAACAGAACAAAAACGCGTTTTGCATCTCGAACAAGGAGACATTGAACATGATCTGTTTTTAATCCCACCAAACATGCTGAACAAGGCATTCTGAAAGGTCTTTATCTCTTTGTGTGGTTATCTTACCGGTATTAACAGTGGTGTAGTGTGTACAAAAGTCCCCCCCCCCCCCCTCCCGCTGACCTGGGTTCAGGATACCCCAACAGCTTCTGGCATGCTCTGTACTAACGGCCTGAACCCGTACCTCACTCCCCAGGAAGCCCTTTCTCCGCTCTCTCCCCCCCCCCCTCTGCGTATATGCTGAGGGCCGCCGCACAATGTTTGTGTGTAGGGATCTCCAGCCCTGTTTAGGATTACGAGGGCATACAAGGGGAGTAAAGGGAAAATAGCCAACATTGTTAATCGGTGAAGAAAAAAATATGAATATAAAAATATATGAATATATATATTGAAATGTATTGAGTTTTTATAAAATAATTTCAAGAATAAAATTCTGGAGAAAGAAAATTGCCTGTGTGTGCTCTTCAACCGTGATTTTAGAAAGCACTCATTATTTTTTCGAGCTCTGCAGAAAGTTGAAAACTTGTGTTTAAATGTTGTTTACTGTCCGTAGAGGGATATACAGTGAAACACTTACTTAAATGTCTTAAATTACAGCTTTTCCCTGTAAGAACAGAGTTTTTTCTAACAAATGCATGCAACAAATGTAATGTTTGAAAATCAACTGTTCTTTCTTCATAATTCCAGTAGGTGGCAGTGAAGGACAGCACCAAGAGAAGAGAGATTGCCCATTCAACTCAGAGCATTGAACATCACTGGCTCAATGAACATGACTAAAATTTCTAGTTAAATCAGTCAAAATCCATATTCACTATCAGATTCAATGAATGCATATAGAGTGAAATCCATTAATATAAATGCATGGGTACATGTATTTGTGTATAAGTATGTAAATGGATTGGATAAAATCCATTATCTGCTGACACGTGAAACCCATTAACTGGAGAAAGATTACATCCATTCATTGATAATTACACAGCCCTACTCCGATATAGGCCTACTACTTTATTACCATTTGGCCTATCAGTAAGTTATCATTTGCTAACATTAGACCACAGATTTGTCCTTTGATTATTTAGTCAGGATAGCACCCATCCACATCTGACGAATGATCAGGATGTAAGTCTTATCTGCTGGATATTGACCTCATACAAATAAATGGTCCTTTAATGTTAACATATTGGATCAGGTAACATGCTGTGTGTCCAATTTGGGATGATGAGATATTTCTCCACTCAATGAAGTCAAAAAGATGATTCCCAGACCAAATAGTTTTTTAACAGGGTCTAGCGGTAATCTGTTTCAATAGTGTCCTATTGCCAGTATATTAACATAATCCTCTTGAGTGCCGGGAGTTATGGACCGCAACAGATCTACAAATGATAGACTATTTTGGTAACGTGCACATTTGCAGCGCGAAAGAAATGTATTTTTCTAACACGGATGAACAGGCAGAATACCAGAGTTAGTTATCCAGTGTTACTGTAGGCTACGATGGATGCCTGGTAGGCCTAAGGAACGTTAATCCAAGTAAGAAAAGGGGGGCTCATCATCACAGAAGGTGAATAGCAGATGGAGGTATTATGTACATCCCCTCCTCCACATTCCGTAGGTTTCAACTATGTTGCCTTTATTATTATTGCAATTCGTTTCAGAATGATCGCACCACCAAATAGCAGCCAAATAAAAGCTAGCTTGCAAGAGAACTGATCTGTTTCAATCAAAGAACCCTGAGGTCACCTACAATGCATAAAAATAATGTCATTATTTTTTGTGTGTAGGCCTATCTTGTGTCTTTTCGGCGCATGGCCTTTCTTTAATAGTACATCACAACAGACCACACACGACTACTTATTCCATTACCTCGGGCAGTATTTTGACACATGTCCCAGCCCTTCTCCCATTTTGACTGCAGCGCCGGGTTTTTGTCAGTGTCACTACACTGCACTAATTAACGCTACAGGAAATAGGCTCAGAGATGCGCCCCACTTAGAGTATCATCAACAAGAAGAACTCTGTGAAGTCGCACGCAACCCCGGTTAATTCCCTCATCTTGAGAATGGTGCCGGAAAGAAGTTCTTCCCAGCATCCCAAGACCACTTTTTTTTTTATAAAAACATACAAAATATAAGTATTGCATCTGGGACTAGCCATTGCCATTCCCTTAACTTAAGTCCCATGCATCAAGGTTAACGGGTTCGGCTTCACATAAACATTGTGTGTACGTCTGTGCTAGATTGTTCCCAACAGGGTTGATTACTAGAGAAGAATGTGGAGTGAATGTTGTCTGATCAGAGTCCAAATTTTTTTATTTGCAACCTGCCTCACAAATAGATACAATCATGCATTGCATGACAGTATGCACATTAACATGAAAGACATATTGTATTTCAGAATATCTAATATGAAGTGCAAATCTGAAGCACAAGGGGAGGGAATACTTGTTGAACAGAAATCCAAGGACAAGGGTGTGTGTGTGTGTGTGTGTGTGTGTGTGTGTGTGTGTGTGTGTGTGTGTGTGTGTGTGTGTGTGTTAGAGACGAGATGATGATTACAGTCTTTCAGCAGCGCATCAGTTAACTGCACTCTTGAAGGAAAATGCAGCCTTACTCTTCTTACTTGTCCACTTCAAATCCCCCCCACCCCTTTTCGGTGTGACTTTCACCCATGACATGTTTTCCCTGCATCTCTTTGTCTGCACGGACATTTTTATTTTACTTACCATAGGTTCACTTAAGCAATGAGCTTGATGTACTATCTTCCTTCATTCACATTCAATGACATCGTTGTTTTTTTTGCATTAGCCTTAAAGGAATGAAAGGCAGGAGACGAAAGTCATGTTGGTATTTAAGCAAATGAATATTGCTATACTATACAGGCAGTTAGAAAAGCATTTACCCAAGTCAAAATATTAGTTCTAAAATTGAGAGTAGGGGTCACACTTTCTCAGCGGCCTATTGAGGCTGTTCTGACGACCTTGGACATTCCATGGCGGTCATTAAATCCCATTTGCCTTATTGGCCCACCAGAAGCAATATCTACCCTCAGAGCTCTAAACTACATGAGCTACATGTTTATTTATAAAGCCTTTAAACCCTTACCATCTCAAAGGGGCTTCAGAGGGCCCACTTTCAGAGCAATTTAGATTTCACCTCCTCACCCAATGAACAGCTTCCCTTAACAAAATGGGAAGAACTGGAAGAAACAGTGAGAAGGGAAGCATAATGAGAGCGATTCCTCCACTAGAAGAATTTGAAGTGTAATGGTTTCTGAATCAGAATCAGATTTGTTGATGGTCCGCAGTGCAACTGGCTGCCATAATGGAAATCCATAGTCACGGGGCAGGGTGGACAAGGATATAGGGGACCCCTAATCTAGTAACTATCAACAGCGGGGATAGGCTAATCCGGCGTAACTAGCTGTAATGAGTGGAGGGAATGAAATTAGAGAATAAGGAGTTCTGGAGTTTTAACTTGACGTTTTTCAGCAGAGTCAGCTCTCCTGATTACAGGAAACACTTTCTTTCCTTCTGATTTCTGTTGAACTTTTGGTGATGGTGAATAAGCCCTTTCTTATGTTAATTAAATATAATAAGAATTTGTTGGTTTCAGGAAGATACGACTGTATAGTAATCAAAAACTAAAAGGGGGTCGGCTGTTCAGAGGTCCTGTTCTAGTTGACAACTCGGCCAGGCTTTACAAGGTGGGTGTTTGTTCGCTTTATTTAAATTGGCAAAACAACATTAAATAAACACGTTTGCCCTCATTATATACTTGTCCTCCGGTGTTGATCCGTTAGCCATGGGCCCCATGCAGCTAATTGGAGGGTTGAGCTTGGCCCCTAAGGCGGTGCCCTCCAGGGGGAAGGCTTTCATCTTCAAGGGAGAGCATAGATCTACTTTTTGCTTTTGTTTTTATAAAATGTAAATATATACTAGATAGTCAAGTCTATCGATGAGATGGATTGGATGTCTTTATTCAGTATGAATGTTGAATTGCTGTCAGGACTAAGACAAACTGGTTTAACACTCTATACTCCTCATCGCCTTCTTCCTTAATTCAAAGAATGAAATCAGACAATTTATAGCCACGATCTGAAGTCATATATTCTGATAAAAAGGCCTCCAGATGGATAAGAGAGGAACAGCCCAACCTTTAATAGACACCACTTTTCAACAACGCGTGAACTTCAGGCCAAGGAAGTTTGTTTTTGTGAGTGTATTAGTCAGTTTGGGTTAAGCAAATTTCCTCAATTTTTGTCCATTTCAGATTCCTAAGGTGTTTCCTCTTTTTACATGTGGTGCTTTTACTTTGAACCTTACCATAGAAATCCCATATTGAGCCTTTTTATCCTGAAATGCTATGTATAAAAAATAAACTTGTGGCTATGAAGGTGAATGAGTAAAGCAAAAGGTCATGATAACATTAGAATGGTATCATACTGTGAGTGTGTGTGGATGATGGCTAGTTTTAGCAGCCTGAGCTGGCGCATCATTCACAAACACTACCACACAAATCATGTCTTCATCAATATATTGAGTAAATGCCTCATTGCTTGGAAATCTTTAAGATTTCAATCACAATTACATTCTAGATTATAATCACTTCCTTCATCTTTGAACAACATCCATAATTGAATGCATGTAATTTAATCAGCTACTTAATTATCTACATAATTAGTCATGCTCTACTAGACATGTTTTCCAACATAATTGGCAAAATATGACTCATCTAAAATGAGTCACTCTTTTTACGTTGTGATTTGTTTATATTTGGTGACCTAACCCTGTCTTATAATATTTTTGTATTCTTCCACAAAAAATACACATAACACATGAACACTGACTCACGTGCACTGACACATATGCAAACACACACGCGAACACATACACACGCACACTCACACAAACACTCTTCATGCACGGCGCACGCACATACACACACAAACACACACTCACGCACAGAGACTGATCATTGATGACATTCTTTATTTTTTTTACTCGAATATTCTCCAAGTAATTTCCTGTCCTGAGGAATGCAAGCATAACATTTTCTGTCTTTGCATACGACTAAGCTACATATACATTTGGTAGACTTGAGATAGGGTGGACAGTGGATGCTGACACAAGTCATACCCGAGTAGTTATGATTAAAGATCACATTCCTCAGATTGGTGCATATTGCTGCATAATTCCTACTGAGACTCAAAGGCTGAAACTCTGTCGGCACCTCCACCACATCCACGGTTTTCAGTATTCAGCTTCAGTTTAGGTTGTTCTTTGCCCGACATTGAAAGCTTCACACAGTTTCCAATGTGTGTTGCACTGCATCGGTGGCGGTTCTACGTCCAGTTACGCCCCGGGCAAGACTATCTTCAAGCGGTAGGGGGGGGGGGGGCTTGGACCCCTTGTTGGGTCAGCTTGGAACGCTTGTTGGGTCCAAGCTGTGTCTCCTCCGAGCAGCACGCAAGGGAAACAGAGGAGAGCGCTACGCTCACCGTTAGCCAGTCTTTCCTTTCGAACCCAGAGATGCAAAATGAACAATTTTGTCGCGTGTCCTTTTGTCATACTGGATATCGTTTGGCCGATGTGCGCTCAGTCTCTTTATTTCTATTTTTTCTAAAAAAAAAATGGATGCCTCAGACAGATAGATAAAAATGGATGCCCCATCGGTGACAGTCACCAGTGAGAGTCACTGTCACTGTTGGTCTGGGCTATATTCATTTAGCCCAAATGGTCTCTGTGAAGATGTGATTGGCATCTTCACTGTGTTTAACATGTTTTAAAAGATTCACGTGTTCCTGTCTGGCTGGTAGCCCTGTAATAGTCTGCAGCTGTGGCTCATAGGCTAATGGAGCCACATCGATGCTGGTGCCCCTTTAGAGGACAAGAGTTTTAGACTGGAGGGAGGCTTGAGTTGTGCAAGTGAATCAACTGTTGTGGTTTTGTTTGTTTTTAAGTAAACATGCTTTTTTACCAACAACCATGTGCATCAAGCAAACTCTTTTACACAGTCTCTTTATCAAGGGGGTATGTCATGACACCGGTCAATCACGATCGGAAGACACCGATTGGATGCTGATGTGAAGTGTGGGCTGACTTTTCTAAGCCCACAACATATCTATATGTGTCTCCTGCGTTTTTGTGATTATTTGGTGCTGTTGCTTCTCCCGTTGCACCAAAATCAACCAATTCTAAGTTTTAGCAATTATATTTTAATATTTTCATTAATTTAATAATGTTCTCATGTTTATTGTAAAAGGGAGGGCTTAGCCCCACTAGTCCATTGATACCAGCCGTCCCTGAATATTATCGAAACAACAACCACTATTCACACAGTACCTTCAAAAAATCGTAATAAGTGAAAACCAAAATATTGAACGTTAAAATAACTAAATGTAAACATTCATCACCATGAAACGGTTGGGTTGATAACCTACCTTATGGTTCCCAGGCCAACTGGGACATTCCTCAGATGCATCCTGGGTCCCCTCCCAGGGGTCTCTGATGCCCCTCCTGAGAGAGATCCCCCCCTCCCCCCCGGGAAGTCCCCATAGCTTGCTCTTCCCAACAGACAGAGAGATTTGTAATTTGAGGTCCTCTCGGTCACTGAGCACCTCCTGCTAGGAATAGAAAGGAAACTCTTTTGAAGGACAAATCCGGTGTAAAATGGATTTGGGATGTTTTGTATGATAAAGAGTTGGAACGTTCGTTTTGGAGCACAAAAACCGCATATAGACACATTCTTCAGTTGGCTGTTTTTAGCCGATTCTATCAAACGCTATAAACTTGGAACGATAGGGGCATGTGTTATGGTAAAAACTAAATCGCTATTTTAAACCACTTAAAAGGCTAAAAGTAGCCAGACACTTCTTTGGTAGTATAATAAGAGCCTTATCATATAAAAAAAGGCATTGATAACTTTGTAAGTGTACAGATTGTTTATTAAAAAAATGACATTTTATGCACACTATACCATCTGTAGAGAGACCCGTAAGACCCTTATTTTACTACAGAAGAAGTGTCGGGCTACTTCTAGCCTTTTTAGTGGTTTAATATAGCGATTTAGTTTTTACCATAACAAATGCCCCCAACGTTTTAAGTTTATAGCGTTTTGGTAGAATCGGCTTAAAACAGCCAATTTAGGAACGCGTCTATACGCACTTTTTTGCTCCCAAACGAACATTCCAACTCATTATATTAAGCATATCTCAGATCCATTTTACACCGGATTTGGGCTTTAAGTCACTTGGTTTGACAATCCAAAGGAGGACCTTGGATTCACAACCAAAGGTCCTCAATTGGCTTGTGTGTCTGGGTGGGTGTGGTTGTGCGCTGAGGGTTGTGCTGAGATACCTCCAACTAATGCAGTAACCCATTTGAAGCAGCCCGGCAATACATGTGTTATGCTACGGTGTTAATTCCACATCGAGTACATTCACAGCAAGGCTGAGTTGGAAGAAGACGTTGGTTGTACAGCTGCCAATCAGGAAAGGATACATTGGAACTCCATCACATTTGATCTGAATCTTATGGCCTGACTTAACATGCAGCATTAAATATGAAAGAAACTCATTCGTTTTGTTATTGTTGGTTTAAAATTATTTGGCATGTTAGAATAATTCATCAGTTGAAAAATTGCGATAGTGTGATGATTAACCCTAACAAAACTGGATTTATTCTGATTAAAAGTCAGCCTTACCCAAGTGCTTTGATAGCGTATGTTTCTTTTTCTTCTTTATCTTTTAAAGACATGCATGGCTGCGCACATTTCTAATTTCCCTGCCCTCCATACTATGCCTGACGGGAAAATTAAAAATGATTGAATATCGCCGAAAGAAAGAGCACTATTCAGAGCTTAGATGTATATAAATAGTGCTATCTAAATGACATAAGTGTATTTCGAGCCCTAAAGTTTTACAGCAAATCACTTTAGATTAAGAAACTTTAGTAAAAGTACATACAATTAAGCATATGTAATGAATGAAATCGTAATCATGTTTGTGTTCATTAAACCTTGGTATAAACGGTGCTTGCTCAAACATTTAAAAAATATAGAAACAGTATGGACATAATACCGAAATAAAACTATGACACTAAAACCTTTTCATTAAATCTTCATCATCCAGATCCACAGTTTATCAAATTTATGGAAAGGTCTTAAGTGTAAGAGAGGTCTGAAAATATATTAATTTATACCAACATTTTAAAAGTTGTTATCTATGTTCCCTCCACCTATAGCATAACATTACAGTCTGTTTTGTTTTGCAGTAGTGTTGCAAAGTCGCTGGTTGTCATTTTGTGTCTATTTTTTATCGATGGATGGTTGATGATGAACAGTTTGATTTTAAGTTTATGTTTGGACATCACTGGTAGCGATTTTCTTCCCTTGCTTGTTTTAGAGAGCCAGCCCTTTCATTGGTAAATTGGAGGATTTTCCCACAATTCATAAACCTTGGTTGAGGATAAGCAATACCTGTGTGTTTTATATACTATTAAAATACAACACATTCTTTGTGTTAATTAGGTCTATTCATCCACTTTTAGAAATATCGTTCTTTAGACATTATGAAATAAAAGTCAGGTCAGGTTTTTCGATGACAACGTAATCCTGCATTGAATGCATGAGACAAATGGAAACAATTTCTCTCTTCATTCAAATCATCAGACACACACACGCACACATACACGCACCCACACACAGACAAACAAACATACACCGTCACTTACTAACACAAACACACATACAGACACACACACACACACACACACACACACACACACACACACACACACACACACACACACACACACACACACACACACACACACACACACACACACACACACACACACAGACAAACAAACATATGCGCACACATACAAACACACAGGCACATTCTTGTCTTCATTAGATGAGACACATAATCAGATTCTCTCCAACCAACTCATAAAAGTAGAGTCCCAAAGGATGGGACTGGAGTCAATCTGATCAGAAAAAAACGGACAAAAGCAAGAATGTGTATGGATGCAGGTAGGTCTCAGTAATGAAGCAATGTATGGGTGAGTGAGGCAAAAGGTGTATTTTGGTAGAAAACGAACCAGTAAGTCAACTGGTAGATTCCCGAACCGAAAAGAACGAAAGAGAGCCCAAATTAAGGGTCAGAGAGCCAAAATATGCAAATACTCAAATTAACCTCAGCACAGGTCATCTGACGATCCCGCCCCTCTCAGGCCATTGGCCAACCGATGAGGACAGGTAGAGAGGACGCAGAGAAGGAAAGATCTTCACGTGGCATGTGTATTAATTGGCATGTGTTTGCTCATGTCTGTACGATAATATGAGCGAGCAAGGAGGTTTTTATGTTCACCGTCACCTCTGATGGTTTTTAATTGTTGTTTCTATAGGCATTGTGTAATGGAGAATGGTATGATATAATCACTGAACTCCATTAAGGCACAGGAATCTTATTCTGAGGAATTTCAGTGTGAACAAATAAAAAATCGACTTGTGTTTTCTAATTGGTTCAGATATGCCTAATGTACGAGCAGTGGAGCGAAAGGTATAACACGTGTGTGTGTCTGTGTGTGTGTGTATGTGTGTGTGCGTGCGTGCGTGTGTGTGTGTGTGTTTGTGCATGCATACTGCTGACAATCTTTCAAACCAGTCCAGGTTGCTTGCCGCACTAGTTGGATATGTGACATCTTTTATAGAGAAAGGTTTACAACCGCATGAGTGAACAGGCACGCTCACACCGCATTTAATGGTAGCAAGTGGAAAACAGAGGCATGGGGCAGAAAGTGCTGTCACTTTCAGCCCCAGATACAAACCAAAAGCTACACACTTTAGCTTGCATTACAAGGCTGCCATCTCCATGTTCTTTGTACACTGGGCACGCATACATCTTCCCTCTCACAGACCTCCGCCAAACCGTGGCAAGAGCTTGTGGATATGAGCACAAGCCTTTTACCATGGACTTAATCCTCACCACACATAGGGAACGAAACACCTGCTGTCTGTACAAAGAAATCCATCATCCACTCACCCATCCATCCTCCACAAATCAATCTTCCATATCACATAATAACCATCGCTGCCGTCGCCTCTGGGACAATCCCCAAGGTGTCACCAAATCAGATTGGGTTATTGACTGTATCCATGAAGAATGGTATCATATTCCATGAAGTCTCCTCCATATTCCACTTGATGAAACATTTCAAAGTCTGCTGATTTTACATCGGATTGTACATAAATGTATTGCTCCCCCTTTATCTGTTTTTTTCACGTGATCATGTTTCTCCCATATCTCCTGTCAACTTTATCCGATCTCTTCCATATTTACAGCCAGCCTTGGCTAGCTGGTAAGGCATGGTGAATATATACAGAAGTATGGAGGAAAGGATATTGTTGGCTAAAAGTTAAAAACAAAACCCATGTTTCAGTATCCTTTTTTCTCTCACCATTATGTTCATATGTTTCCAATCAGCAGGAATCCCATCGAGGTATCCAGACTGCCTGAGCAGCCTGCTCCAGCGACACAGGGGTCTTTTATAACAAGAAGGGGCCCGATAATAACTGTGTTCTTTATTTGATCTAATTTGAGACCAGTATTTGATGGATAGTTATTTACATGGTTGACCATGCTTGCGTTTGTTATTGAATTCATGTGTTTATGCTCCTTGCGATATTTAACCTTTGATGGCCAGATGGTTTCCTTTTTTATTCGACTTCCGAAGTAACTGACGGTGTTGTGTGATACATGCGCTGTGCGTTTTTGTGATTAATTCTTAAATGTTTGTTTTAAGGGTTTAGTGTAAAGAACCAAAATAATAGAAAAGGAGAGGAATCAAGTAAAATTCTCATATTCTGTTTGAGAAGGTTGCTTTTATTTATTTGCATTTAACTTATACCAGACTTATCTTTCAGATTTGTAAGATTAGTCTTCTTCCAGATAGGACCAGTCCCCCCTTGTGTCTTTCTTCTTTTTCAAGAAAATACATGACAGTATACATTTAGTTTATACTCTTTACTATGTCATCATGTGTTCACAGTGCATACGAATCTTCACTGACAAAAAGTGGCTTAATAGAATTTAAATTATAATTAGAATTTGACAAGAATATTATAAAACCAATATGTATAGATATATTATTTCATAGAGAAACACGTATGTACAATACAACATCACATTCAACTTTATTTTGGAACATTACATACTAAAGACCACCAAAACATCCTTCTAATATTAGTGCACTTGTGTATCTATGAACGCACCTCTTGCAGTCTCATAATTCACTGCAGGGTATACATTTTGCCGTTTCAGAGAACAAACAATAATCAATGTATATTGATTTTGCCATAGTTTATTTAATCCTCTACTCTGCATTGCTGAGATTCCAGCGCGAAACTCATTCATAATGCATGCAGAGGATTAGCCTGGGTGTGTAGTACAGTCCATTTAGGATTTATTATACTGTACCAGAGAAAGCATAATGTTTACCAGACTATGTGCATCATAAGCCCATTTAACTAAATGCAATCTTAGAGGACCTTTTCAGGTGGTATTCAGGAAGGGTATTTTCTAGGCTTCTTCCAGATAGAACAGAATCCCAATGTCAGGATAATGTAGGCAAGTTTTAAATGAAGAAGGTTATTTGACGTTTCACTTGTAAACTGGCAACAAATAGGAATTTTTAACAAGAAAAGTAGCTTATAAACAGGTTGGGAATTGGTTGGTTCCCATATATACTCTTTAACAAACTATTTTTAGTTTACAGGGTCACAGTGATCTCGAATCTTATGCTAGGCCATGTTATGGTGAAACAGGCCTAAAATAAAATGAGTGACCATTGGTATGGCATTCAAGAGAGGACACACTTTTAGAAGGATGTTTTGCATTGGAAATGCATACTAAGTTACAGAAAAATAGATATAAAATCAAAGCATTTTCCGATTCCCAGCCCCCACCCTCCCTCAGCACGTCTTTGAGGCTCATCAGCATGGTGGACAATATATATTTGACATCTGTACGTAGACATATATACATACATGCTTTATATACATGCAAGTAAAATCCCTGACATTGGATAAAGTGGAGTCAGTTGAATCTGACCATGGTGAGAGAATGTCAAATTTAAGAACCGTGCAGACAGAGTTCCTTGAGTAAACAGAATAGAAAAAATCACAGTTTGAGCTTGTGGTTTGTACTTCCTTGCTCGCCCAAGAGTCACTTGCAGAAACCACATTGTCCAAAATTAGATTGGAAGGCAAGCCTTTGATATGTCAAGCTTTCACATTCTAGATTGTGTGTTGGCTAAAAATTGTACAGATAACAAATGCTGGTTTTCAAGAAAACAAAAGTTCTGGTTTTGAACTATGACTTGAAGGGCTCCGTAGCCTTTGGTACAAACCATCTCGAAAATGATAATCTAGTCAGAAAGGCATTTTAAACCATAACCCCAATGGTCAACCTGAAAATATTCAGAAGTTAAAGTATTCCAATAACAGTAGGTACGTATCAAAGCCTGACAACTTATGTGTTAAATCATCTTGGCAGTTTGGATAAGAACACGCTAAAGTGAGTGCAGCTTAAACGGCTGAACCCTTGGAGACACAAAATCCGAAAAGTAGTGGTTGTGTGTGTGTGTGGATCCATTTAAATGTTCTGACTCATACCAACATCCAGATAGAGGATCAAGTGTCACATCCCCCTGATTACAACCAATGGGAGGTGAGGCCCCGTTGAGAAAGGTCCGTGATGAGGTCCATGCGATTTGATCACTCCAGTACAATGCATAATATAATTCACAGCTTCAGGTATCAAACAAAGTCACAAGAGATAAACCAACGTTACAACTTTTTTTTTTTATGGCTCACATTTAATGGCATGGCGTTGCTCTGAGGTTAGGTTAGGATGAGAATAGGATGCTGAACCACAAGACAGAGTCAATGCTTCTATATGGTATGACAAAGGAAGGGTAATACAAAGTTTTCATTTTGACTAAGTCATGCAACGCATGACGTGTGATGCAAGTGAGAAGATGATTAGATGTGAGGCAGTCAATTATCATAGCCTATTCCATCATGTAGATGGTTAGATTTTATATACTTTTAAGCTATTTGGTTTTGTGTGTGTGTGTGTGTTTGTGTGTGTACGTATGTGTGCGTGTGCAAGTGTGTGAATGGGATAGGAGTGCATATCCCTGCTGTTTGACGAAACACTACATAGAATGTTTGGTAGGTATTTTTAAATCACAAGGTTATACAGAGCTAAGGCAAATCGTTGGTGTTTCTGGTGGAACAAATCCACTTTACTAAGATCATGCCCTGATTTGATACGCAGAAGGTATGGAGAAGCTCTCCTGCATCCACAAACACAAACTCAATGTAATCCACGTTCGATGGCTTGAGGCACATTTTATATTCCTCATATTATTCGGGATACAAGACTACAATATAATTTCCGCACAGTTTAGCATGCACATAGATACCTTTGTAACCACATAGAATCGACAACTATACCATATATAAGCAATTTAAATAATATTGCTCATTATTATAACTATACATTATAGTATAATATTTGTAATAATTTACTAAGAAGAAAATATTTCCTTGATTGATTGAAAGCATTTTTTTCAATCAAGGCAATACCGTTTTTGTTAAGAGTTCAGCACCCTATTCTGTTTTTTGCAAGCACAAAGTATGATATTGGAGCCTGTAGTTCTGTACCATGTGACTACTCCAGGAGTTATACAATTACCATACCTTTCCACCCTTCTCCCTTCCTACTGCAACTCCTGAGTGTTATGACAATTCCAAAGTAATAAGTCCCTACAAAACATACATATTTGCTGGATTACTTGATTTCTCTACTTCAAGAAAAGTATTGATAGCTGTGCATTCTTCTCTGGTCTCCCTCAGGCTTATCTTCATTCCATGAACACACGACTCTGGCTGGATCTATTTGACAATACTCATCAGTAATACAAATAAGATGGGAAGGGAAGGCACCATAATGCACTCAATTCAATGTTTCATACAGAAATGCATTATTTAGCAACCATTAAAGGGAAACCATGGTTTTTGTAAGGGTGGAATGACCATGCACGCCAATTTAGAAATCTCTCCATTCAGATAAATCAGTCACCACTTATTATCTATATGGCTTGCAGTGAAATGAGCCGGCAAGGTCTGAAGACGGCTATACTAAAGCCATGCACTCATCATCAACATCGTCACTATCATTACTTATCATTATCCTCCATCTGGATCATTCTGTGGGTCTTCAGGGAGCTGAACAAGCTCACTATAGAGATAGGCCTACACACCTGCTCTACCGGCCGGCGTGGGCAGAAAGGGGATCCGCAGTCATGAGCTGTAGAGGACCAGATGTTTGGACATCCAGATTGCATTGGAGGTATTATCTTGAAGAACCAATTGCGAGATACACTCTTGACAGTCACGTAAACACACTTTGTATCTCCAATTAGTCCAAAATTACCCTGTGTAAGGTATGCTCCTTCAAATCCATGACCACTTCCACAGAAGTACGGCAAAAACCGGGCAAATGTTAAGTTAGTCCTGTGTCGTTTTTCATCAAATGTTATGATGATTATCAATTTCTGTTGCAATGAACCAGTACTAAGATTGTTTTTAATAATGTTTTGAGAACCAATGAATCAAGCCCAATATTTATCAATGAGTGAAACTGTAAACAGGTACAGAAATACTGACTCACTATGACTTGCGGCCTTGTAAGAGGAACTTAATTGGAACCCCAGTCTGGGTTATCAAATTGTGTAACTTTCTCTGCTATCTTTACTAAATCCCTGCGACCAATATCATTTATCAAAATGACTTTGATATTTCAGATTCAGCTTGAATGTGTCCACCACAGATGTAAACAACAGCAATACAGCACCCTGGTCTTTGTGATGAGACATTTACATTTGTTATTAGACAAGTTGCAGGAAAAACATTAATTATAAAGACGAAAGTGCAGTACTGCAGGCACACTATTGTTAAAAACGCTCTTTTGCAGAATCACTACAATAAATTAATTTGGACTAATTATATTGGTAATGGGAGTTGTTGTGAAGTCAAGCCAGGAGAGAGAGTTACAGTGGTTTGATCATCCAGAACGGATGATCCTGAACACGTTTCTGTAATAATGAGGTTCATTTTCTGCCCACTAATCCACTGGATAAGACCTCTCTCTCTCACTCTCACTCTCTCTCTCGCTCTCTCTCTCTCTCTCTCTCTCTTTCTCTCCATGGCTTTTTGACCATGGACCATGGACTATGGACTTTTTTGGATGGCTTTTTGCCATCGCTCATCTCCCCTGATAGAATATTTATGTTCACAAATCCGATTGCACAATTTTTGAGCTTTACACTTATTTGGTTTCAAGTCATCTCTTTTTAGACTTTAACATATATTTGAGGCATTAAACATCCATTTGATCTCCGAAAAGATCATACAGCTCTTCTTTCAACATCTCACGAATCAGAGTTTAGAGTAACCTCTGATGACTGATGGCAGACAAGCTTAAAGCTGAGTGAACGGGGCTTTTCATTTTCTTCGCTCCGAATATATTTTCCTCAATCATGTCGCTGAAGGCTGGGAATCTGCAGACGCACGTTGCATGGAATGGCTCTCTTCGGGAAACCCCCTGCCCGGGGGTACCCAAACAAACATGATATGGCCGGCCATTCATCTCGGATCCTGTCAGTATACCTTCTTGGCCAACAGCAAACCCAAACTTGGGTTTAGCAGTGCTAATCCTGTTTAGCACTGCTAAACAGGATTATTCCAGGAATCGATGTGAAGACAAGTTGATGCGTCCTGTCCGGACACCAACCTCCATAGACAAAGTTTCTGTAAAGGTTTGAAATCAAACCGGTGTAGCAGCCTGACCACTGTATCAATACATTTGTTCATATCCTCTTCTGAACACCCCTTCTTGCCATGAGTGAATGAGTTGATCGACTGAGTTTGATCTGTTTATATATCCTGAACAAAACAAGGAACACTGCGTTACTCCATCCCTTGCACTTCTTGCTTTCAGGCCCCGGCACTGTGCAGTCTCCTACCATTATCTCTGCAACAGCACAGCCAAAACCGAGACAACCTCCAAACATTGACCTTTCTCTGTTTTGACTTCCAATTAGAGTTTTTGTTCCATTGCTTAACACCTTGTTTGTGAACTCAACACGTCGTGTGGTGACGTGTTGGCGTTTTACCCCTTTTGTTTTTAGAGGAAGTCGCTCTGCGCCTCGTTGGAGAGCTGACTTACGGTCAGCTCGCTGTTCAGCGACCCCGCCAGCATTCTCTTGGTCTTCTGGGGAGTGTCACTGCAGTGTTCCCCAGAGCCGCTCTCGGGACATTGTCTGCTGGACTGGCTGTCATGCAGCCCATTGGGCGGCCTCGCGGAGTCATGCTCTACATTGAGCTGCAATTGTTCACAGGCACCCTTCTGGATGGGGTCCGCTTGGAACAGACAGGCGCACAGCGTGCCCCTGAAGAGGGCCACGTCCCTGCACAGGGACTTGCGGAAGTTGGGCTTGAACACCAAATAGATGACGGGATTGTAAAGGGTGGAGGACTTGGCGAACATGGCTGCCAGGGCAAACGCCATCGGCGGCACATTCTGTGGGTCTCCGAACGCTGCCCACATGGAGACGATGGCATAGGGACTCCACGCAATGAGGAAACCAAGGCACACTGCCACAGAGAGCTGGAGGAGAAACAAAAGAGACAGAATAAGAGACAGGCAGGTCATGTGGTGCGTGAGGACTTCCGACTTAATGGGCCCTATTTTAACGGTCTGAAACGCAAGTGGGAAAGCGCAAAGCGCAAGTAGCTTTGTGGGCGGTTCTACGGCGCTATCGCTATTTTACAGGCGGATAAATGACGCTTGCGCCACGGCGCAAGCGTCAAAAGGGTTGGTCTGAAGCAGCCTAATTACCCGTAGGTGTGGTTTGGGCGTAACGTGCAACAAACCAATGAGAGTGCCAGCTCCCATCCCCTTTAAGAGCCATGAGCCCATTTGAATCGGACGAGTTGATATTTTGACAGCGCGTCTTCAGTCTCCGATGAGACAGATGCACATAAATTTGCAAATGGCTTAGTTTATTGCCAAATAATGTGGCCTAATTCACACATGGAATAAGGGGTTTTCTTCCACAACTTCAGAAATACTGAGTCCTCAAATAAATTTCGGCAAAGAAAACGTATGATAGGCTATAACATATGATATGCGGTAACTGTGGTTCTATTTAATGATATACGCAATACATTATTAACATTGTTTCTTGTTATCAGTATTGTATGCTATCCTAATATGCATGTGTCCCCGCGGTAATAGACATTGCCATTGATTGTATTATGCGTTACGTGTTTAGTTTGCCCAAGTGAAGGAGTTCAAGTACCTCGGGGTCTTGTTCGCAAGTGAGGGAACTATGGAGCGTGAGATTGGCCGGAGAATCGGAGCAGCGGGGGCGGTATTGCGTTTGCTTTACCGCACCGTTGTTACGAAAAGAGAGCTGAGCCGCAAGGCAAAGCTCTCGATCTACCGGTCTATCTTCGTTCCTATCCTCACCTATGGTCATGAGGGTTGGGTGATGACCGAAAGGACGAGATGGCGGGTACAAGCGGCCGAGATGAGTTTTCTCAGAAGGGTGGCTGGCGTCTCCCTTAGGGATAGGGTGAGAAGCTCAGCCATCCGTGAGGAACTCGGATTAGAGCCGCTGCTCCTTTACTTAGAAAGGAGTCAGCTGAGGTGGTTCGGGCATCTGGTAACGATGCCCACTGGGCGCCTTCCTTGGGAGGTGTTTCAGGCACGTCCAGTGGGGAGGAGACCTCGGGGAAGACCCAGGACTAGGTGGAGAGATTATATCTCAACACTGGCTTGGGAACGCCTCGGGATCCCCCCGTCAGAGCTGGTCAATGTGGCCCGGGAAAGGGAAGTCTGGGGCCCCCTGCTTGAGCTGCTCCCCCCGCGACCCGACCCCCGATAAGCGGACGAAGATGAGATGATGATGAGAGCGTTTAGTTTGCGTGTGTTTAAACAGAGCACACACCCGCGCCCGCATTCATTAATTATTTTTAACACTCACTCGCGGTAAAACAATGTTTTTCACGATCAAATAGGCCTACTCATCAATCCTAAAAGTTATGGGCATGTAGGCCTACACGATGTCTGTGTCAAGAAAATATGTGTTTGCTGTACGGTGTTTGCAGATGCATTGATTAAAAAGTAGCCTACAACTTATTACCGCTGCATCAGCTGTTCTTTCCCAAATAATTTACCAAGAATGTGCGGCTAGGTAGATGAGAGAAGCAAAGTGTATGCGCGAGGTGCACAAGCAATCCGTATGCATCGCATGCGCATGTATGCTTGCGCCCTTAAAATAGCATCTGAACAACGCGCCACTGACTTTAAACCAGGTATTTCCTGGTCAGTAGCGCAATGGTATTCAGAGACGGCAAAATACCGTTTGCGCCAGAACACGCCTCCTCCTTCCGCCGAACCGCCCCTTGGGGCGCAAGATCATTCCCTAATTTACCGGCGAGTGGCGCAGGTGGCAAAAGAGCGCTCTGCGCCAGTTGTAAACTAGCAACGACGTATGCGCCAGTGACTAAGTCACTTGCGCCGGATGCAAGATAGGGCCCAATATGTTGAATACAAATATATATATATATTAACACAGTGGATGTCAACTCTGGACCTGGCAGGTCGCAGGATGGCTTTTAAACATAAAATGAACAGATGCCTTGACTGAAACGGGGATATTGATGTCATTGATTTCCCCATCTCCGACCACAAAGCTGTACTTTTTGACATTCATACCCAACTACACAAAACCAAGGAACAACGGACCATCTCCTTCAGAAACATCAAACTTATCAACACCACAGACCTCTCCACCCTGATCAGCTCCTACCCCAACCCTCCCCCAGCTTCCTCCCTGACTGACCTGGGGTCTCATTTATAAAACTGTGCGTAGGATCGTTACTAAAAATGTGCGTACGCCCAGAAGCCAAGTTTTGCGTGCGCCAAAAAATATTCAGATTTATAAAACACTGCGTACGCACACCTGTACGCAATCTTTGCTTTATAAATCACATACTGACTACAATTGTGCGCAGCTGAATCAGCTTCACGTTCCGCCCTCTACACGCCCCTTTTTAACCATAAATGGTCAATGCAAATGACCTCATGAATGCGATCTGCATATAAAACAGACTCAGATGCCGGTATTATGTCTTGTTGGAAACAATGGCAGAAGTACTGAGAAAATCAAAAAAGCGAAATTTCACGGAGGTTGAAGTGGAGACACTTGTGGGTGAGATGGAGGCCCGAAAGGTAGTTTTGTTCGGCGGTCACGGGATTGGGATCGCCAACAACAAAAAGCAGAGTGAGTGGCAACATGTTGCTGCAGCAGTGAACTCTGTCAGTAGCACGGAGCGCACTGTCCAAGAATTAAAAAAAGAAGTGGTCTGACATAGTTACATATTTTTATCTAGCCTACCAATAAATCGTTATGTTCCCTAAATATCCTCTCCCTCCGAATCCTGCCATTTGCATGGTCCGCCAGAAGTGCCATATGGTGCAGCATTACCACGGCGCTCACCTCTGTATTTATAGGGTTACGGTAATAAGACTGACGAGAACGCCTTGGATAATCAGTTTGTAATTACCCACGTAAAATGTTCTTGAACATAACCCCTTTTTAATGCCTGATTTGTCATGAAAAGCATCAAGAGTAACGGACAACGATTGTGATGAGTGTGGCTTGGTTTTTCACACTTGGGATTTAATTGACATTCGATCATGTGTTTACAGTGTCACATAAAAATATTATGTTATTGACACATGTTGGACAGATGCTTTATTCCATGCAGTCGCGCCGTCAGTGGACAGTATGGAGTGACGGGATTAAATATAGAGAATTTCTTTTTATTTCTATTCTAAGGAGATATTTCTGGAGTTATAACTGAGAAATAACGCAGTGGACTTAAATTATTCTGATTAGGATTTAACGCATGATACGGGTTGAAATTAAATTGATGAAGGGCGATGATAAAACATAATCGTTCTTCTCACTCTGCAATTCTTCGGTCTGACTTCAGTTCACCACCACACCGTCTGTGTCGCCAATTCTCCTTTTCCTCCAAACCATGCGTACGCATGGGTCAGAGTTTGCTTAGGGCTGCGCACATTTTCCCGTCAAGTTGGTTTTTTATAGATCACAACCTTGGCGTGAAAAGTCACGTACGCCAATTTCAGCCCCGTTTTGTGCGTACGCAACGGTTATAAATGAGACCCCTGGTGACTCACTACAATAACTGCCTCTCCTCCTCCCTCACCACCCTGGCCCCCCTGAAAACCCGCTCAGTCTCATTCACCCACACTGCTCCCTGGTTCACTCCTCATCTGCGCCAGCTCAAAGCCACTGGTCGTCGACTGGAGCGACTCTACAGTAAGACTCAACTCACTGTACACCGCCAAATGTATTCGGACCACCTCCATCACTACAAGAATGCCCTCACCACTGCCAAAACCTCATACTACTCCAACCTCATCAACACTGGTACAGGCAACAGCAGAGTCCTCTTCTCAACAGTCAGCCACTTACTTCAGCCTCCTAAATCTCTCCCTCCAGACATTTCCACCACCCAATGCACTGCGTTCCTTGACTTCTTCAGCTCTAAAATCAACACCATTCACCAACAACTGGCCTCATCTCGCACCCCCTCTGATGACCCACCCTGGATGATCACCTCTGGCCAACCTCTCATCAGCTCCCTCTCTGACTTCACCCTAGTAACAGAACAGACCGTTTCAGAACTCATCCGCAAAGCCAAAACCACCACCTGTCAGCTCGATCCTCTTCCCACCTCCCTTGTCAAAGCATGTCTTCCGTCCATCTCCCCCATGATCACCAACATAATTAACTCCTCCCTCACTACTGGTACTGTACCCCCCACTCTCAAGCTGGCTGCCATCACTCCCATCCTAAAAAAACCTGGTGCTGACCCAACTGACCTTAACCATTACCGGCCCATCTCCAATCTCCCTTTCATCTCCAAAACACTTGAAAGGGTGGTTGCCGCACAACTACAGTCCCACCTCGACACTAACAATCTCCACGAACCGTTCCAATCTGGCTTCCGTCCAAAACACAGCACTGAAACAGCCCTAGTCAAAATCACCAACGACCTCCTCCTTGCAGCCGACTCTGGATTACTCACCATTCTCATCCTCCTCGATCTCAGCGCAGCATTCGACACCATCTCCCACCCTCTGCTCCTGGACCGCCTAGCTGGTATTGGGATCACTGGTGCTGCACTCTCCTGGTTTACATCCTACCTCACCGGCCGTCAACAATTTGTTCAACTAAGCAACCACAAGTCTGGGTGTTCAGGTGTCTCACTGGGCGTCCCCCAGGGGTCAGTCTTGGGTCCACTCCTCTTCACCACTTACCTCCTCCCGCTGGGCACACTCCTCCGTCACCATGGGGTCCATTTTCATTGCTACGCTGACGACACACAGGTCTACATCTCCACCAAACCCACCGCTGCCATCCCCCCCACCTCCCTCATCACGTGCCTGGAAGAGATCCGGAGCTGGTTGAGCAGGAACTTCCTGAAACTCAATGGAAACAAGACCGAGGCCCTGCTCATCGGATCCAAATCCACCCTCACTAAATCACAACACACCCCAGCTCCACTCATAATTATCGATGGATTCCCAGTACCCTTCTCCTCCAAAGTCAAGAGCCTCGGCGTCATCCTGGACAACACCCTCTCATTCGCACCCCATATTCACAACATCACCCGGACTGCATTCTTCCACCTCCGCAACATCGCCAGACTCCGCCCATCACTGACCCAATCCAGCGCTGAAATCCTAGTTCACTCATTTGTCACATCACGCATAGACTACTGCAACGCCCTCCTCACCGGACTCCCCACCAAACTTATCAACAGACTGCAGATCATTCAGAACTCAGCCGCCCGGATCATCACCCGCACCAAATCATCTGACCACATCACCCCTGTCCTCATTCAACTTCACTGGCTCCCAGTCAGGGGCGGGCCGTACTATTAGGCAAACCAGGCATTTGCCTGGAGCCCCGGGCCCCATAGAAGGTTTTTGGGGCCCCAACATTTTTTTTTTTTACCTTTATTTTTCCCGATAAAACATTAAGAACAGTTTCTTATTTACAATATTGATCTGGTCAAGAGGGCCCCAATGCATATATTTTGTCCCCATATTTATTATTTTTATAAAAATCTCTTCACAATAGTAGCATCGGGATGTCTAATTATTACTCATGTTTTGACGATCTTTCCGTGTGCACCCCCCTTCAGTCTGCACTACATGGACTATTCCATGTTACGCGCATCACGCTCATCATGCGTATGCGGAAATTATGTCAAATTCAAAACAGTAGGCGGTAAGAGAGAGAGAGAGAGAAATCGAGTGAGACATAAATCGAGTGAAACATGAAGCGATCGTACGAAAGCGGGTCACATAAAAAGAAAGACCAAAGGCAGGACTTTCTTTCAAAGCTGCCAAAGCTATCCAGCTGTTTTACAGCCACCGCAGTGGCAGCGGGACCGTCGGCGGATCAAGAGCAGCCGTCAACGTCGTTTGCTGTCACGTTACTGCTCCTATCATTCCAAGTGGCTCTGGCTCAGCCAGCAGCGATGCTAATGACGTGTGTCAACAAACTGACGGAGATGATGCACAACTGGTAGTGAATATTTCTCACTCTCCTTCCACTTTGGTTATTGAAATTTATGACAATAACGATAACAATGACTGCAAGACACATATTCCTGTGGATGACCCAGCACTCTGGCCCAAGCTGCTGTGTCTTGGGCAGGTGCACACATATTCTTGTGGATGACCCAGCACTCTGGCCCAAGGGCCGCAGATTCACAAAAGCATACTATTACATAGTAATGAAAAATGGTGAGAGGGTGAACAGGTCTTGGTTAGTCTACAGTGAAAGTGCAGACCGTGTTTTTTGCTTTTGTTGTTGCCTTTCTGGAAAACAAAAACAACTGAGTGAGGAAGGATTTAAAGACTAGAATAACCTTGCAATGCATCTAATCAACCATGAAAGGTCTGAAGAGCACAGGAAATATAGTGATAGCTGGACGCAGCTATCAGTGGGTTTCCAGTAGTGGTTTCCAGTAGCTCACAGCAGATGGCTGCTGTGAGCTACTGGAAACCCTCAGGTAAATGAGGACTTATGGTTTACAGTCAGTGTAATGTGTCAACATAACTAATCTTATTGTTTTGTATGTTATTCTCAATTTGTAAATAGATAATTAACATTTGCATGAAAGAAGGATAGTGACTTTTGTTCATCCCTTGTATGGAGTATCTCATTATGCGATATAAGGTACTGAGACCGGTAGATGCAGGGGCCCCCAAATGACTGTTCGCCTGGAGCCCCCAAAGGGCTAAGTTCGCCACTGCTCCCACTACACTACCGCATCCAATACAAAACCCTACTCCTCACCTACAAAGCTCTCCACAACCTAGCCCCCAGTTATCTCTGCGACCTCCTCCAAGAATACACTCCCTCCCGCTCCCTCCGCTCAACCTCTGCTGGACTACTATGTATCCCCACATCACGACTCATTTCAATGGGTGCCCGGTCATTCAGCTGTTCAGCACCCAGGCTCTGGAACTCCCTTCCCCCACACATAAAACAGTCAGACAACATTTCAACCTTCAAGTCACAACTCAAAACTCACTTGTTCAAACTCGCACACAACGTCTAACTGATCACTGTTTTGATTGTTTTTTTTATTTTTATTTATTTCTTATTGCTTATGTTTATCTATTTATTTATTTATTTATTTTTTCCACAATGTCTTGCTTTTTAAAAAATGTATGATGACTATATGCTCTGTAAGGTGACCTTGGGTGTCTTGAAAGGCGCCTCTAAATTAAATGTATTATTATTATTATTATTATATTGTATGGATGGGCAATACACTTTCTTATTACTTGCTATTTACTAACCCTAACCCTAACCTCCACCGGGGGGTCACAGCATGCACATGTAGCTTGGGCCACCAAGGCGTGATATCCCTATAGCGAACGTTGGGAGAGTTCTAGAGGCTGTCACCTTAACAATGAGGGTCTGTGTGTTGGCGACCTTGTTCTGCGGGGACATGTGCTGCTGGACGGCCTGGCGGGACCCCCGGACGGTCATCAGGATGAAGGCGTAGGAGAGGGCAATGACGGTGCAGGGGACAATGTAGCAGAAGAAGAAGAGGCAGATGATGTAGCTCATGGCCGCCCGGCTGTGGCTGGGGGCGTTCCAGTCGATGCAGCACGCCGTGCCATAGGGCTCGGCGCCGTACTGGCCCCAGCCGCTCAGGGGGCCCAGGGCAAACACCATGGCATAGCACCACACCGCCGCCACCAGCAGGCAGGCATGCCAGTAGGAGAACTTGTTACCTGGAGTGACAGAGGGACAGAAGGACGCAGAGAGACAGGGAGACACAGAGAGAGACAGAGAGACAGAGAGAGGCAGAGAGACAGGTCAAGGTCAAGGTCAAGGTTGCTTTATTCATACCCGTTGGTAAATTTGGTTTGCCGGTCAAGAAAAGGGCGTTCACGGAAGAAAAGACGGACACACAGACAAAAATCACAGATGCGCTCAGTACATCAGAAAGTGCAACAAAGTTATGCTATCCACTAGTGGGCCTGCAACAATTTATTAGTACAGATAATGGCTGCAGGAACAAAACTGTTCCTGTAGCGGTTGGTTCTGCTTTGGGGAACTTTGAGCCTCTGTCTGGAGGGAAGCAGCTGAAATGCACTGTTTAAAGGGTGGGTGTTATCACTTTGAATGGATTGTGATAACCTCTGTAACTGTTTGGTGTACAGGGCTTCCATGTTCGGCTGTGGCTCACAAATCAACTTACCAGACCATTTGACAATCTTGTTGAGGGAATTCTTATTTTTTAAAGATATGTTTCCAAACCATGATGCTAAGGAAAATGTTAAAATGTACTCGATAAAAGCACCATAAAACAAAGACATCATGGTTTTGTCTATGTTAAAAGAGGAAAGCTTCCTCAAACAGTGCAGGCGCTGGTGACCCTTCTTGCACACAGCTTCACAACAGAAGGACAGAGAGAGACAGGGGGACAGAGAGAGACAGAGAGATAGAGAGAGACAGAGACAGATAGAGGTAGACAGGAGACACAGAGAGATAGAGAGAGACGGGGAGATAGAAGGACAGAGAGACAAGGAACAATAAAAGCAGACTCATTACCGACAAATGCAGAGTGATATATGGAGATAAGGGACCAGACACGATGTACTTTCATGCAACTTCTAATTGCATACCCCTCTTTGTAAGAATAAAGACGCATGATCATTTTATTGTAAATGAAATGTAGAATTATTCTATTCATGCTACTAGATTTGCCGGACATCTTACAAACAAAAACAGAGTCATACAAATAACCTGGGGCAGTTCCATGCCATAGAAACCGGGTGCATGCTCTGATGTTAAACTAGAATGGCGTCGACTCCCTGTGAGCCTCCGGCTGGGTGAATGAAACGATAGCCGTGTTCCCTAATATATAGCCCCATGTTCAGATAAAAAAGAATTAGGGCCTCTACGTGAAGATCAGTTGCCATGAGTTGCATAATCTATTCAGAGAAAGATCTCCTCGCTAAACTGAATTTCCTCCAATAAAATCTGTTAAGCTGCTGCATATGGGCACATAGCACGTATCACTCTCAGTCCAATCAGAACAGAGGAATGTGACTGAGATCAATGACGTTAAAGTCAGCTCTCGTTGACAGACATCTTCACGCACAGTGTTTGGTTTGTTTACAGCCTGCACGCAACGTGATTCCCGTCCAAACGTTAGCAATTGGTTATGGCAGATCCAGAGTGGCACTGGGCAGATCCAATAGTTTTAATCTTCAACAGACACCCGCCTTCAAGTGAGTTAACCTTTGTCAATTGAGTAGGTCCAGACTCTGTGCAAATTAAATGAAGTACGAGAGTCTGGTAGGACCAGGCTAG
The DNA here is from genome assembly GCF_902167405.1 of Gadus morhua. Taxonomy (NCBI): domain Eukaryota; kingdom Metazoa; phylum Chordata; class Actinopteri; order Gadiformes; family Gadidae; genus Gadus; species Gadus morhua. The sequence continues at coordinate 12,822,918 of NC_044048.1, read as the reverse complement.
TGAGGAGGGTGTCTCTGAATAGAACGCTTGTTTATGATATGGAGGCTGCTGTCTTGCTAATCCAGGTTGCTTTCATCCTTTACTGAAGCCAGCTCTACCGGTAGCTTAGAAGTGGAAGACAGAGCACTCCATAAACAAGCCAGTGATTAAAAGCTTTGTCGTGATTTCACACTAAAGAATATCCATGCTTTTCTCTAAGGTATATTGTCCTTTTCCGTGGTCCTTTAAATAATCCATTTGCAAGTCAGAAGTTATTCAGAATTCTGACAATTCAATTATATTCTGAAACATATATAATTGAATTGTCTTAGCCCACACTGCCTTGAGGGCAAGCCTTTCTTTAGAATATCCACACGTACTTCTGACTCTTTTTGAAATATAGCTTTTTGATATCTCAGACCCTTTCACTTCATGTGTCCTTCATGCCGCATTGAAGCAACCTTGTTGTACGTTGACAAATAATTGGAAAATTTAAGGTAGTGTCGACAAAATGCATAAAAAGTACCCAGTTTTACTTCGCACAAGCTTTTATTTTTTATTATTCTATTGCCTTGACTTTACTTTGCCTAATAGTGGCAGTCGTCCTCTTTGGAAAATACCATCAGGGAGCCAGTAGACAGACATACCCCTAAAGTTTTCTGCCATTGAAGCCATGTATCATTCTTTGCTGCTTAGTTGTATTAGTTCTGCGCTTTCAATTGAGTTAATAAATAATCCCAAATGGAAATTATAGCTAGCAAACAAAGCCAGCTTTGAAGGGAGAAAAGAGTTCAATCAATCATCAATTAATCAGAATATAATGATATAGACAGTATATGTGTGTGCGTGTGTGTGTGTGCGTGTGTGTGTGTGCGTGCGTGCGTGTGTGTGTGTGTGTGTGTGTGTGTGTGTGTGTGTGTGTGTGTGTGTGTGTGTGTGTGTGTGTGTGTGTGTGTGTGTGTGTGTGTGTGTGTGTGTGTGTGTGTGTGTGTGTGTGTGTGTGTGTGTGTGTGTATACTCTGAATAAAATGTGTCAGAGCCGTTAACGCATAACAAAGAAAAGGGAGATCGGTACACTGAATAAGCATGCATGCACACACAACCTCCCCCCCCCCTCCCCCACAAACAATGTAGGTATACAGCTATAGACACTTCTGCCTGTTCCTGCCAATCTCTGGGTTTAAGATGTGGAACACTCTCACTGATCCCTATACAAGGCAACAGTAAACAGACATTCACAGAGTAGCGTTCAAAGAGTAGCATGAAGCCCTTTTCCAGCCACCCACAGCACTGTTCAAGGTATTATATGCATTGATATATTTAACATAATCATGGTGATGTCAAAAATGCAAGGCATCCGTTCGGTAAGCTGTAAAACATGTGGTGTGCACTCAGCGGGTTCAAGGTCCACAAGTTAATTTCCCTAAGGACTCAACTCAAGAATGGAAGTCACACCGGGTGTCAACCTGCCATCGGCGTATTACATTCTGCCCTCTCTCTCTCGTGCGCTTCTCTTTCATTCTTTCTCTCTCTTTGTTTTCTCTCCCTCTCTCTCTCTCTCTTGCTTGTCTAGTCTAAGTGTGTGTATATGTGTGTGTGCGTGTGCATGTTTTTCATTGTGTGTGTGTATGTGCTCACTGTGTGCCATATCAGTGCCATTTCACTTATCAATTACCAAGCTAAAAACTAAAGCCAATCAATTTCACACAATTTGCTAGATTTGCTAAAGCTCCATTGTCAAATAGATCTATTCAATTTGTTTGCATGAGGACACCAATTAATCCCATTTGCCAACACAGCACATCTGGCTATCTGTTCTTTATTGGAAATATGCTCTGTGTCCTTGACTCCTTGTTCCCCAGTGGTCTCCTACTGCTTTAAAGTAGTACTATAAAACAACCTAAAAAGGTAATCAAACAAACTCCTTTAGATGTTTTCAATGTCACTCCTGGATAGGCATGTCTGCTTCTTTGACAGTAATGTGTCTCTCCTTAAGGGACAAATTACATGATAAATATTGTCTAGAAGTAAAAAATAAAATGACCTCAGGGCTGCGGCCGGATAATCTGCTCTGTTTAGGAAGGTTGCTTACTGACTGAAATGACCCAGAATAATCTTAGAGGCCGCCATGATAAGAGCTGTTTGAATTCTCTCAATGCTATGAAAAGGTGCTTCAATGCTTCCTTTCTTATCTCCTTTAGCACAGGGTACACTGGACCATGCTTTACTAAAGGAAAGAATATAATGCAGTCCCAGAATTCCTTGAGGCAGGAACATTTAAAATGACCAACAATTGGTCCATTCACAGGAGAGAGGAGTGTGGGAGTGAGAAACCATTATCAATGTGATGACAATTTGTTTTCCCTTTTGTAACTGCTTGCCTACATTCCATTCCTTTCCATGTCAATTCCAACCGTAGTAATCAGGTATTATTTTTCAGCCTATTGTCCAAGAATCTGAAATGCGCTTTTAGTGGTCCATCTTCGAAACTTTGTTGTTTCCCAACGGCAACCAAACGTTTATAACATCCGCGGTTGTAGCCTAGTGTGAGTGCGGTCGGCTACACTTAGCACTCCGGTTGTCTGTTCCTAAGTCCTTATGAATACTGCTTGACATCGTTCCTTGACCTCATGAAGATTTCAAGGATAAAAGGTTAAGAAAGGATAAAGGTAATATTATTATTTTTACTATGGGACCGCAGCCCTGATATTCTCTCATTTGTGGTTTGAAAAGCGTGCTTGAGAGCTGCAGTCATAGCAAGTCTGGGGCTTCTAACCCTGGGGCTTCCCCCCCCCTTGGGGGGGGGGGGGGGGGGGAAGCCTATACTAAAGCAAATCGTTAGTTTAGCAAACATATTGACCCTCAAAGGCATACAGTTATGATCCCAGCAAAGCCTCCAGAAACGTGCTTCCAGGGACTTATGCAAGCACACAAATTGATTAAATGTTCCGTTCTCAGCACATCCCCAGAAAAAAATCATAAACATCCCACAGAGCTCTGAAACCGTCCCTTCATATACTTATTGATGGGAGGATCACAGGTTAAAGACTGGCAATGCTGCATTGGAAATGACACCATAAAGGCCAGTTTCCACCGGAAGGGGCACGGAAGCGGCACGGCAGTGAAACGGTCGCCGAAAATAATATAAACTATTATAGTCAATGAAGGCTATTCCATTGGATACGGTAGTGGCACGGCACAGAGCCGCCCCCAAACCGGCACTTCGCTTAAGATTCGTGCCTCTTCTATTTTTGAAAGTTGCCGGTTCGCAGCAGTGTCTCAGAACACTTCTAGGGCCAATCAGTTTGCATTTGCTCATGAATATTCATGAGCTCACATTGACTCCCTATGCAATTCATAGGGTATTGTAATATTATAGAGTCTATGGTATCACTAGCTAATCAGTGTCATAGAATAAATGTACATTTGATCTATGATTCGACATTCACGGTTCTGGGGTCTCATTTATAACCATTGCGTACGCACAAAATGGGGCTGAAAGTGGTCAAAATTCTCTATATTTAATCCCGTCACTACATACTGTCCACTGACGGCGTGACTGCATGGAATAAAGCATCTGTCCAACATGTGTCAATAGAATAATATCTTTATGTGACACTGTAAACACATAATCAAATGTCAATTAAATCCCAAGTGTGGAAAACCAAGCCACATACACAATATCACAATCGTTATATTATTGACCGTTCCTCTTGATGCTTTTCATGACAAATCAGGCATTAAAAAGGGGTTATGTTCAAGAACATTTCACGTGGGTGATTACAAACTGATTATCCAAGGTGTTATCGGTCAGTCTTATTACCGTAACCCTATCAATACAGCGGTGAGCCCCGTGCGTAATGCTGCACCATGGCGCTGCTGGCACTGATGGAGGACCATGCAAATGGCAGGATTCTGAGGGAGAGGGTATTCAGGGACCATAACGATTTATTGGTACATAAAAATATGTACCTTTATGTCAGACCACTTCTTTTTTAATTCTGGGACTGTGCGCTCCGTGCCACTGTCACTGCTGCAGCAACATTTGCCACCCACTCTGCTTTTTGTTGTTAGTGATCCCAATCCAGTGACTGTCGAACAAAACTACTTTTCGGGCCTCCACCTCACCTTTTGGGCGCACGTAAACTTTTAGTAAAGATCCCACGCAGTTTTATAAATGAGACCCCTGGGCTGGTTACATATCTCGTGAGCGTGCGTAATTCAAGATAACGTAGGCCTGGCTTGAACTAACCTGAGGAAGGCGCGGCTGAACTGGGTTGATGGAACGGCCTTAGCCTCAAGTGGAAGTTAGTTTAACCGGGCTTAATCAACTAAGCGCCGCTTTCATTAGCGACTTTGATGGAATACCCCCAAGGTCCTCTCTCTAGACTAAAACACAGAGCACGCTGTCATCACCAGTCACTGTTGTCAAACGATGGATGATGTTGATACGAAGATACTGGCCTTGTCAGCTCTCGTGCTTTCTCTTTTGGAAGAAGAAAGTCGTAAGCGAAAAATAAGGAGAAAAGTTAGACGCACTAAGTGGGTGAAGAACTGCGAGCATGCATAATTGCCTCATGTAGCATCATCACTGCTAAGTCACCACACTAGCGTCATAGCTGTTGGAAACATGCAGCATAGTTTTTGGTCAGGGAATAATGGAATGTGAAAAGTTCAAATGTCAAGGTAATGTAATCATAAATCGTAAATCATAAATTTGTCAGTAGTGACATTTCTTACATGGGAATGGAGGACGAAGGAAGTGTTCACTTCATGTGTAGGATGTCCATAGACAACACTGACTGGCCCACATTCAGACGCAATAGGAGCAGTCCATGGCCTATTATATAAGACAATAGTATGCAGGGAGATTTGCTTTTTCAAAGATGTGTTTTATTGTAAGAAGTAATCAAGTATAAGATGTAATAAAGTAGTAGGCCTAGTAAGTTTAAAATGTATAAAATAGTTTTTTTTCACTTACACTTTTTATCTGGTATGTTTACCATCCTCTCTTCCGGGATTCACTGATTCGCTAGTCAAGCTGCTAGCCCTCCACAAATCAGAATGGTAACGACTCTAATGGCCGATTACACATGTTGAACTGGCTGAAAAGAACGCCGACGCGGCCGATTTCACCGTACACACCAAAGAGACTCATGTCACCGACCTCTCAAGTCTCACAACGCTGATTTTCGGCCCAGTGTGTCGCCGCCTTAAGTAGGATGAATGGGTCTGCTAAATCAAATTAAACTGTATTTCCATTATGCCTCTTGGTTAGGCTCCATAAACAGAACCATTGTCATGTGTTCGACAAAATGCTATTTGTAAATTTCACGTCTGCATTTTTCCGTACCATAACCGTCTACCGTGTATGTGTTATAATGATAATGGGGCAACATGGTCTTTCAAGCTGAATGCAGATCTTTTGTAGGTTTTTCTTCTTACCATAGTTGGGGCAGCAGACTTTGAGCCAGCAGACGGAGGAGAGCACAGTGAGGTTGGTCAGACTGGATAGGCCGAACAGCACCCCGCAGAACGCATAGACAGTGCACAGCGACGGGTTAAACAGCCACCTGAGAGAGAGAGAGAGAGAGAGAGAGAGAGAGAGAGAGAGAGAGAGAGTGAGAGTGAGAGTGAGAGTGAGAGAGAGGGAGAGAGAGAGAGAGAGAGAGAGAGAGAGAGAGAGAGAGAGAGAGTGAGAGTGAGAGTGAGAGTGAGAGTGAGGGAGAGGGAGAGAGAGAGAGAGAGAGAGAGAGAGAGAGAGAGAGAGAGTGAAAGTGAGAGAGAGAGAGAGAGAGAGAGAGAGAGAGAGGGAGAGAGAGAGACTTAAAAAAATTAGCTGTAAAAACCTGTACGCCTCCTCAAGAGGGAGACCATTCGTCATGCGTCACTGGCTGACATTGTAATACCAGGCCACTGATGTTGTGATCCACAGCAATACAAAAACAAAGCCTGATAAATGGCATGATTCAGTGCCTGCCTGCTGAAGAACCAGGATGGGGGTGCCTCACTGCCTCCTGACCTTCCCATCATGCTCTGGTGCCCCCCGATGGGAGCACCTCCAGCTCACATCTAGCTGTGGTGGTTAACAGGCATCACGGGAGGTGTGACAGTCGCGTATCAATCACACTTAAAGTGCCGCTGGGGCAATGAGGGAAGTGGTGAGGGATGCCATTCAGGGAGGAGGTAAGGGAGTGAGATAGTTGGAATGCGGAGAAAGCGGGAGACAGAGATCCCCAGGCATTAACACTTTAATAGATATTCCCTAACGCAGAGAGTGAATTCCTGTTAATATTGGATTATTGATTCAAATAAATTCTCCGAGCCCCAGAGGAAGAAATGTACTTTCTCTTGAAACTCCATCCAACTATGTTTTCAGTGTGGCCCTGTCCATCTCATCCTACTCCACACTCTCTTCGGTGAATTCCACGGCGTATAACCTTGTAGACAATAATGGCCCATAACAGGCCGAACCCCACAGCTGTGCCGTCCTCCTCCATCAGCATTCCGTACGCTGTTTCGTTCGGCTAGGCAAGGCCGGACGGTCTGATGGCTCCACCCAAACCGCATAATCAATCAATTCTCGATGGTGAAACGTGTGACCACGCCGCAAACATTCATTAACGATGACATCCTTCTTGGTACAGTGTTCTCAGCACACAACGTAACACTTTTTGACACTCCCGTAGGGAGCACATGTAACGGCAAGTTAATGTGACGGCCGACGGGGACGTCAGGCAGTATAGCCCTGGGGTGAGTGAGGATGAGAGCCAGACAGTGTAAAAATGTCCATAAAGGTTGGGGCAGATAGCTCCTCTGGCTCACTCAGTGTACATGCTACAGTCTATAGATCTGTCCAATGTAAACTCCAACAATCAAACAATAACAACATTTAACGACAGATCAAAATAAAAAGAAAAGGGAGGGGAAACAAGAGAGCAGTGGGGGAGACATGAGGTGAGGGAATGGCGAAAAGGGGGAGCAGAAGAGGGCATGGGGTTGGGCAGGGCAGGGCCAATGGACCGCTCACCTGTGAGCGAGTGCTGACGGGATGGCCAGGGGGAAGAGGCTGATGGTCATGCTGAGGTCGCTGATGGCCAGGTTGACCACGAAGAACTCTGCAGGTTTCAGCGACGACTTCTTCCTGTAGGCCACGAAGAGCAGGATGCCATTCCCCATCAGAGACAGCACACCTGGTGGAGGAAGACGAGGAGGAGGAAGAGGAGCAGGAGAAGAAGAGGAGGAGGGGAATTAGAAGATAAGGTGCTATTAATGGGTTGAATTTTCTGTTAAATCGTTCCGTACACTTTGTTATGTTCAAGAGCCAAGAGGTTTCTGGAGAAAAATATTCAAATAAAGACTTACCAAAAATAGTGTAAATGGTGGCCATGAGAAAGTCGTTCTCTTTGGATATGCTTGACACAAGCAAATTCATTTCGGAGGCATTTCCCATCTAAGACAATTGAAAATATAGACAGAGAAAGGGACAAAGACAGACTCGTTAAAGTCCTGTTTTTAGTAACTACTTCTAACGACTACAAAGCAGTATAATGCAATTTGAGCAAAGTTAATTTGCTGAGGCTATTTTCCATTTTATTACATTTTCCTATCTATGGTTTATGGAAGACTTTTGGACAATTAAAACTACGATGTATCATAAAGACCCTCAGGATCATACAAGGCCCAACAGAACAAAATCAATTAGAGACATTTACATACATTTGCATTACATTTACATCACATTTACATTACATTTAATTTACATTTAGGGCATTTAGCAGACAATACCATGACATTTTCAGAAGAAAAAGAAACAACAATATAACACTGTCGTTACAGTAACGATGTTCATAGAACAAGTGCTAGGCACTTACAATTGCTATGTTAACGCATTCCCGGTATACACCAAAGATAGCAAGGATAAGATGCTATGGGATGCAAAGTACTATTTTTAAATGCCAGGATGTACAACATACAATAAGTGTGTACAGTAAGTGCCAGGAATTACAAACATGGAGGTGAAGGGGCGGTGGGGGTTAATAGGGGAGGTTAGAGTCCTGGCGAACTCCAAACAAGTGAGTCTTGAGTCTCCTGAACATTAAACTATGCATATCCACATATAAATGATACGGAACAAACCACAAGCCACATTCAAGAAGTTGACTCAATGAATACCCCTACTACTAAACTTATGCTTGTCCTTATAACACCTCAGGGGAACCTTTCAGTTACCTCCCAACAAGCTCTACTGTGCTGTTTCCAAAAGAGTGTTGATTGTTTAAGGCTTCTCCCACCAGGATCCACACAATCACAGGTTTGATACTACATTCTGAGATGACGAAGCAGAGTTAAATGATCTGCGATAAGTTCCTCAAGGGTTGCTGGCAATTACACAACATCTGCATACGCTGTCTATTCTCATTTGCATTTGATTACTAGTTTAATATTCTCAGAACGTATATGTTGTACAGGATTTTGCATGAACAAAGAGACTTGCTGGTAATCGTGTCAGCACTTGCTGGGACTGCGTGTGGTCTGGAAAAGTGCTAAGTAAGCCCATTATACCCGAGCACTGAGCTTCCCCTGTCCGGATGCGGAACAGTGTGATAGCAAACATAAATGTCCATATGAGAGGAAACTAAACGCTCTCACTGATGCACCACCATTCCCTTCTTCTGTGACTTATTTTGAAAATATATACAGCACAAATCTCTCATTGTGACTATATATCATATTTCAGAATGCTTCATAAGAGGGACTTCATGTTAGCTTAATGTAACGAGGATATTATCGTAAACCCAAAGGAAACATTTCCATATCCACATGGTGTCGTGGCCGACACACATACACACTGTTTCCTATGATCGGCCTCGTCTCCTCCATTCAATCTCAGTAAGGCGACACAAAGCTTTATGACATTAAGATCTATTGTACAAGTAGAGCAGAAGAGCAGATAAAGGAAACAATCTGAGACACACACAAAAGTGTCAAAATGAAAATGCCTTTCCTGCCTTCTTTTATTGCTTCCTGGTTACCTGTCAGCTCTCCTGCATCTCTGCCTGCTTGTCTACCTGCCTTGCTTTCTGCCCGTCTTCTGTAGCAAAGCATCCTCCCCGCATGCCCGTAGAGTGTTAACACGTTGCTGCCTCCTTCCCGCCCCCCTAGCAGCGGGCCTAGCCCTACCAGAGTCCCAGAGCCGTGGAGGGAGAAGAATGAGCGGGGAGGGTCTAAAAACATGTAGAAGAAGAAGTGCTGAGGAGGAGAACTCCAATAAGGCGGCTGTTTTGCTTATTTTTATTGTAAATATTGTTGCCTTTTTTAATTGTAAATATTGTTGCCTATTTTTATTGTATATGCTGTTGCCTATTTTTATTGTAAATATTGTTGCCTATTTTCATTGCACATATTGTTACTGTTTTTGCAGAATCCTGTAGGCATTGTCACTATCATTTCCCTGTACATG
>NC_044048.1:12678476-12810976 GCF_902167405.1 Gadus morhua | reverse complement strand
TGCTGACTATACTACTGTGTTTTTGTCATGCTTGTTCATTTGTTCTCAGAGCTACTTACATTACAACGTTTTTATTCTGCGTGATCACACCATTCAAAAAGAGTTCCAGCATTGACTGCATTACAGTTGATCTTCCATTTCGTTTTTTGTCTGGTGTGACCATCAAAATGACTTCCAAGTGTCATTTCAGTTCAATCCCTATTCATCTCAGATCTAGCAGTCCCACTACATCAGAGCAGAGCCTCTGGGAGGAGAGGGCACAGTGACTGGGCCGGAAACACCAAACCGCATGCCTTCAAACTCAAATGTGCAATTTAAAAAAAATACATACAAATCTAAACAATTATCACAAAAACAATTAAGGGTCATTTCTGTCATAAAACTTTATGGCAATACAAATGTTGGCTCGGGGTTTTGAATTATTTGATGATTGACGGGAGTCCTGGTCGTTAAACACTGAATGGCTTCTTTAGTTAATTGTTTGACATTGTGTCTGAGTCTATTTCTGCAGTAACTTACGGCTGTGTTTACTCTTCATATGTTAACGTTAGTGATGCCGGAGACAGCATCACGTGTTCTTTTCTTAAAGATTTATTTTTGGCTTTTTTATGCTTATTATAGAGTGAGATAGAGAGGAAGGTATGGGAGATAGCGGGGAGGACATGCAGCAAATGACCACGGGCAGGATTTGAGCCTTGGTCGCTGCGGTCAGGACTGAGCCTACATGGTACGCGCTCTACCCGGTGAGCCACCGATGCGCCTCCTCCTCATCACTGTTTGGACAGCGGTGGCATCTGTCCCACGTCTTTAACCATACCACGTAGTCCCTGATTGACCCGGCAACGTCCTCATCTCATTGGCCCTGATTATGTTGTCATTTCTGGACATCAGAGTGGGCCGGTCGAGGTCCAGACTGATCCGCGTGGTGAAATTGAATGTGAGGGTCACGTGATCAGGGTGGTCTCCAGGCTAGGGTTATACCAATAACCAACAGAAAAATTGAGGCGCCCTCCTCTAAACATGGCGTGTTCACCATAGCGTTATAACACGGTCAGCCAACTCTTTGCGGCTGCTGCTGTCTTGATTTATAGTTATCGTGCTTTTATAGATTTTCCTATGTTAATTATGTGTGTCTTTTCCTCGCTTTGTGTGACTGTGAGGCCCTTTGCGATGCTTGCTTATGGAATTTGCAACATGGATAATGGTTTCGCATGACTTAACTTGAATGAATGCAAGAGCAATTGATATCAAAAGGGATACATGGGATAACACTGTTAAGTAAAGAACTTTCCATTCCGCCATCACAGTATGGTAGTCTTGCCCCATAAATCTTTGCTCAGTTGCACTTGGTTGCTCCCCGGGAAAGCTTTTCCAGATGGATAGATGATCTACTCATAGCACAACACACAAAAACAATTCCTGTGTTTACATTTATCCCCCCATCTGCTCATGTGACATGCATGCAGCTTCCCAGCCGGCAAACAGTTGAAATCTCCACGGCGGCTCTCAAGATTTCAGCGCTGTGTGGAACACAAGCTCCATTTAGCCCACTCATTAACATATCCTAAGAGGTGATTTATGTTGCTCACAGCCTGTTTTGATCCAGAGTGTGTTTCCTTATTAAGTGTTAGGGTTGATCCCAAAAAATAAGAATAAAAAAGAAACAAAGAAAGAAATAGGACTGAAGACAGTAATTTAGGTCTTTACAGCCCACACATACCGCCAACAAAATATGGAAATCTGTTTATTATGTCAAATAAGTTCTATGTACCTCCTTTCAGAAACGTTCCTCCACCAGGGTAGCTGATTGTTTGACTTCGACCTTGAATTATATAACCTTGCTAAATTGATTACATTTTCATATTCATTCTATTTATTCCACAATATTAATATTAATATCGTGTTGGTATCCCACAATATCTAATTAAATATCCAAGCCAGGGGACACAAAATATGCGAACATCTCTGTGTGCTCCAACAGATGTTTGCATTTCATTCATGTTCAGTTGTTATGACTGAAGTGAAAAGCACCCAATCTCATCTAAATTAGCGTGCTATTTGTCAGGGTGGAAGGAAGAAATGCACATAGTGTCCATGGTGAATACACAATGATATTAACGCCAAGCCAAAGCATTGATTAAGTGGCGAACATTTAGTGCGAACCACTATTACTCACTACAGAAATTGCACCTATTATTTTAGAATACGTTGGTAGGTCATAGAGTAATGTATTATTCATAGCATGCAGATATGAGATAGTAGAAGAGGAACAATACAAAAGGCAATGAATATAACATATCATCCAATCCGTTTTTTTTATTTTTTCTATCCATGAATAATAAATGTCAGGAATGAAAGAAATAGCATAATGTACATTTTGATTGACAATTGTCCATCACGCCTCTACAATTTCGTTTTCCCCTGCTCAATTTGAATGCCTTGTATACACAAATACGTAAAATACAGAATTATATAAAATAAGGTTTTCCCTTTATTATAAAAGCTAAAGGAAAATACACACACACCGATGAGAAAAAAACACTCTTAATTTTTGAGAGGAATAACAGCTCGAGCCGCTTGTGTGTATCTGTGTGTGTGTGAATGTGTGTGCCCTTTTGCAAACAATTGGCCGAAAAAAAAAGAGCAGAAAACACAATCGTAATGAAGTCCGTAAGACATACATCTTTAGTCGTTCAACGCGTATGTAATCACGACAGCACGTGCGTGCACGTCTGTTTGTGTATGTGTGGCTGTTTGTAGTGTGTCTGCCAAAGTCCTTAGTAGGCCCTCTCAAATACAAAAATATCATATAGAAAAATGGTGGGCGGCACCGAAAGGACACAAAAACAACTGCAGGGCATTTTTTCCTCCATTTGATCCTTCTTAGTGGACCATGTTAAGCGGTGAGCCGTCAGGGCCGTCTCTCCAATGCGCTAGAGACAGCTCTGCCACAGGCTGCAGGGAAACCGGCCAATGGCAACGACCGTGGCTCTCTTCAGTGCTGAGCAAGGAATACAATCAATGTGTGTTTTTACATGCGTGTCAATTAATAATAATAATAATAATAATAATAAATGAAATTTATATAGCGCTTAATATGGTACTCTAAGACGCTTAAATTGCATTTCAATTCAATTGCAATCATAAACTTTAAGCAAGCACTACCACACCTCTTTTACACTGCACATGCACGCACGCAACCGCGCGTAGGGATAGCGACCTTGTGACACTTGTTTAACAGGCTCGGCTGACCTCGCTCCCTGAGATATCAACTACAGCTTCCACTCTACAGCCCTGACAGCGGCCAGAAAAGGCCTATAGGTTCCACTCTAACAGCCCTGACAGCGGCCAGAAAAGGCCTATAGGTTTCACTCTAACAGCCCTGACAGAGGCCAGACAAGGCCTATACAGCCCTGACAGCTACCCACTGAGTAAGGGATAATCATCGAGAGGCAGTTCAATAAACAATTTGATATACCTGGCTCGTGGGCAGCTTACCTTCCATGAGCTGGGAATATCAAACTGTTTATTGCCCTGCCTTGAGGTGATTATCCCGTTTATTCCACTTCTTGCTTGCCAACATAATCAAACACTTCAAATAATTTAATAATTATTCTTTTTCTTATTCGTATTGCATGCTTATTAAATGTATAGTCTGTTTGAGTTCATCTCCCTCAAAAAGTAGTCCCCCTTAATTACGATCGATCAAACATGTTTTGGACACCTCAAAGGGCAATATCCCACTTATACCATGGTCACTTGCCAAAGATAAGAAATTAGGATCATTCATTTATATTTTCATGCGTTTTACAATCCAAATATAGTTTTTCATATGCCATAATATAGTTTCCCTGGTAACGCCTGAAGGTTTGACTAATACCTGGACCAATCATTACCCTCCTGTAAGGTTCTTATGCAATGGAAACGTTGTTCACTCCTCCAGTAAATAGGACGGACCATAGCTACTACTTGGCAACGGGAGGCGTTCTAGTCCACTGAGCTATGAGCCAGAGAGCTAACGTTATTGATTGTACATATTTGTAATTCGAAATTCATCCAAGCCTTTATACCACAGATACTCTAGGGTCTATAGCAGTTAACTGCGTTGTCTGATCACAGTTTAATACATTTTTCACAATTTACCAGCTCTCGTTTTGAAGAATAATCACCCCGGAATTCGTTCCAATGGGAATAGCGACGGTCTATACTTTCAACATAAAGTTAAATATTCATAATTTGAAATTCGTCCCAGCCTTTATACCACAGATACTTTAGGGTCTATAGCATATAACCGCGTTGCCTGATTACAGTTTAATGCATTTTTCACTATTTACCAGCTCTCGTATTGAAGGCTGAACAGACAATTTGACTGGGACTGCTTGCAGGTGTCCATACATCAGATATAAATGGACACCCAGCAGCCAGTCCGAATAAAATATTCCAAAAAATACAAGCGGCGTATTGATCTACTATTTAATGACGCTGTGCTCAGTCAGCAGCAAATAGAACCGACAAGCCAGCGGGCAACCTGCCGGGTTAGTGCCCTCCTCCCATCCAATCAGAATCAAGCATTCTTAAATAAAGTAGAATAATGAACTCGCACATGATTGCACATGTGTGCAAGCACATGTCTTTTCTCCATGTTCATTAATGAGCTGTTTGAACTTTGAGATCATATCTTTCAGCTTCGGAAGTAGTGAGTTTATTATATTCAGTTCGAAGCTCTTTATAAAGATCCGCCATTGTTGAAGAACAGTATTTTCTGGTATATCTTTTGATAGTTTTACGCTGTTTGATAAATGCTGTATGATGAATGATTTGTCACAGGAGGTAAGCCTTTAATGTTTCCCAAGCAATACGTTTGGAACTATGTGGAGTGTTATTTATGTTCGGGAAACTACCTGGTAATTTATTGATCTTTTCAAATTTATTGCATTGCAGAAGAACAAATTCGACAGGTGCGTTTGAACTGTACACTGTCTGGGAATGTGATATAAATCAAGACTGGAAAATGATCCAAAATTTGACACAGAGGATAGAAGAGAATTATCCCCCAAAAATAATAAATCCTGTGGGAAGTGTACTGAAAATTATTCAGTTGAGGGATTTTTTCTCCGAAAGGTTACATGATTTTGCGATCTATCTAATGCACAATCTATCTAATGCAAAACGCAATTAAAATCCCAGATGAGGATTTACGTGGAGTGTTGAAATAATATTAATGAAAGGGTCATCATTTGGGTCCATAAACAGCCTAAAGACCATATATGGAGTACAGTAGAATATAGAAGACTATGATAAACCTTTTGGGACACAAAAAAAACTTTGCCTTGTCAAATGGGACTCTGTTTCTGATTAAAATTGCCACTCCTTTGGCCTTGCTGTTGAAATCTGATTGAAATATTTGGCTAATCCAGCTCTGTCTGAGATTATATGGTTTATAAAGTGGCTCTTCTGGGAATTATTAATCGAGAAATTCACAGATGGGTGATTGCTTTTAACGTTTTAACAAATAGCTGATACCCGTTAACATTATAATTTATGAAAGATTATAAATTTGAAGTTAATTTATTGACTTTGTTATACGTCAATGGAAATATAGTGATCTATAGAAACTAGGATAAGGAGAATACTGTAATGCAAATCCCCACAGTGTTGCACATGTTTTAGACGTTAGATTAGATTAGATTAGACCAATCGATATGAAAAACATTTTTCGTGAAATAAAACAATATATAACAAAAAATATATTGGAGTTGGACACACAGGAGTAATAATACCACAAGCATTTTATTTTTGGGCTTAAACATAACTCGATTGACTCTGAGCTGAGGTCATGTTGTTAAGGTCATAGGATGGCAGGAGAGCATGTACGGACAGCATATGATTGTGTTGAGCCCTCACCAACACATTCACATGCAGGATAAAGGGAACACAACTCTGCAAAATAAGAAGAAAAACTGTAAAGACTGCGCCTTGGTGGTTTTGTTTCCATGGATACCGCTTGAAGGAAAAGGAAAGGGAAATTTTGTCAGACTTCATGTTCCTTATTATTATAGATAATGGCTAAACCATGACATAAATTGCTTTTACTTAAACCAATACTTTAGGCTATCCATCCAAGAAGAGACAAGGGTTATTATTCAGGGGATACACGAACTGCGCCAAAACACAGTACATTTCACTCTCAGTACATTTCACTCTTGTTTCCTGGAACGACCAGAGGTCCATCCTAGGGTGCAGATTCACCTCATACTCACAGCCAATAGAGCTTTTATCAATTGCATGGATATCTTATTTCAAGCTGTCCAATACAATTGATCTGGAAGACATGATATTTTGCAATGTACGATGCTTGAGCAATTTTATTGATATGCAATAAAATAGTTATAATAGCATGAAACCTCATGGATCAATTTCCACCCGTCTTGGGTGGACTAAGGATTAGAATATTTTTTATGGCCTATTAATTGTTGATGGAATTAACCTCAAGGCAACATAGTGCTGATCGGTAATTTATAATACAATGTTTGCACAAAAGTTCATCCTCATAAATTCAAACATGAAGAGGGTTTATCTTTTAACTACTCCACTCTAACCTTTTATTCTGTATTGGCACCTAAACCAAACCTATACCTAAACCAAAGAGAGGGCTAGTTCAATACAATATCCAAGCAAACACAACGTCTTCACAGCTGGTTGCAATTTGGTGGGAACAAATTGTTGTCATCAGTGTCCTGTCAATCAGGACAATGACAAATGGAACAAATCTGGTGCTGCTGCATAGAATACAAATCTGGCTAGCAGATCATGGGGTGGGGATAAAGAAAGGCTTCTGCTGGCAGTCAAATGATGTCTCCAATGGCAACCAAGCATATAGCCAATTAACTTCAAGGTTACCAGCCAACCTTCAGAAAGTGTGTGTGTGTGTGTGTGTGTGTGTGTGTGTGTGTGTGTGTGTGTGTGTGTGTGTGTGTGTGTGTGTGTGTGTGTGTGTGTGTGTGTGATTATTTGTGTTTTTCTGTTTGTGTAAGTGTGTGTGTGTGGGGTGGTGGGGCGGGAGATATCATTTAAGGTGAATGAATGTTTTCCCAAGGTGCGAAAAAAACATTTAAGGTAAATGCCAGCATCCTTTTACCCATCATGTGTTATGTATGGGGCTTTCACTATGCAAATAGCCTGTTAGTATGTTTGACAGCAAAACAAACAGACACACACACACACACACACACACACACACACACACACACACACAGACACACACACACACACACACACACACACACACACACACACACACACACACACACACACACACACACACACACACACACACACACACACACACACACAGAGTCCTGAAAGGTTTGAGACAATCACTACATCGCATTAGCTAACATTGAACCAGCAGGATTTCTCCTCCTCACAAACACAGAAGGTGGAATAAACAGGATTCACAGGTAAGCCTTATGGAGGTTGACATGCTGGAGGAATCATACTTGAGGAGCAAAGTAATAGCGTAATGGGATGGTTTTACTGTAAATGTTTGGAAGACGGCATTTTAACATGATTCAAATTTGACACAAAACATGGCGTACGAGAAAAACACAGAAACTAGCAGGCGCGTTAGCATTAAGACACACACACACACACACACACACACACACACACACACACACACACACACACACACACACACACACACACACACACACACACACACACACACACACACACACACACACACACACACACACACACAAACAAATCTATTCACAGACACATTGGCGGGAAGCAGCTGTCCAGGAATGGCTTATGCTGGAATTACATTTGATATTTTTAAACTGGCCATATGTGTCATCTGGCTGACCGGGCGCAAATGGAGGGAATGATGCAGGTGTGTGCATTTAGAGTACATTGTGCAACCTGCTGAACAGTGTTCAGAAATCCTTAGGATTCAGAAGGAACATAATGTGCATTTAGAATAGATTGTGACACATTAACCTGCTGAACAGTGGTTAGAAACCATAAGGAATCATAAGGAACATCATGTGCATTTAGAGTAATTGTGACACATTAACCTGCTGAACAGTGTTTAGAAATAATAGCACATCTAAGTGAGTCAGGGTTAACATTTTCTAAAGACCTTTCTTTTCAAACTCAAACTCGTGCCGAGTCATAGTAAGTGGAACGATAAAACAGCGCTGTGGCCACCCTGAATCAATTTGTTCCCAATGTGCTAATTTGGATTCTAAACTACAACGGAAATCGTAAACAAGTGGCCTTCATGGTTGGTAAAGCTGATTATTTGATGTTCCCTTGTTAGGTTTAACTGAGAATAGGTTGTATTTTCATCTGCCAAAGTCACACACACAGACACAGGCGCACACACCCACACACAGACACAAACACATGCGCTCACACACACACACACACACACACACACACACATAGATGTGCACGCACACACACACACACACACACACACACACACACACACACACACACACACACACACACACACACACACACACACACACACACACACACACACACACACGCTTGGATTGATGTCATAAGGGGTTAGATGGGAAAAACCTAAATGGCAGGATACAGATACAAACACCAGTGAGTTTCCGCTCACCAGAGAGCTATCAGCCGCCCTGGCTCACAAAGCACATCTCCGATCTGGAAGGCTGAGGGAAAGGTTGACCTGCAGTGGCCAACAGGAGAACCAGGGGCACACCAACGTGTGTCCAGACATCCTCCATGTTGGAGGTGCTGTCGTTGATCTTATCAAGGGGCCTTCCATTACTGTGTTTGTTCTCGGATCGCCCTCTGGCAAAGATATTCCGGCAGGTAATATGATAAAATGATAATATGATAAGGATCTCGAATATGTATCTCATAGACAAAAAAATGCCCAAATGGACTGCAGCTAACCCCAATTTTGAAAAATTGATTTACTTTCAGAATATAGACTTGACGTTTTACTACTTAAAAAGTAGATCAAAGGACAAGGGCAACTGTTCAAGAAAAAACAAAGATTTAAACAGAGAGGATGCGTTGTCTTGTGGAGGTCAATGTCCTATCTCCAATCTCCAGCGTCATGCTGGGCAAACTGCTTAATGGCAGATCATATTCAAGGCAAATACATTGGCTCGTGATGGAGCTGTGATTTGAGTACAGATTCATGGCCTAGCAATCACAAAGCCCTACATTAATTCAAGCATGCTCAGACAAAAATGTAATGCCTGAGAGAATATAATTTCCATTCCGATTTAAAATTAAATTAAAACTGGATGAAGCTCCTTCCCACCAGGAGCGGAGAAAGAACACAGACATTTTTAAAATAAATAGCTATCGGACAATTATGCCTTTGTTAGTCACATCGTTGACTCTGCATTTCATCTGAACCGGAGCATTTCTAAATAACATCAACCCGGGTACGTGGATGCTCCTGAAGCCTAAATATAAAAAAAAAATGTTGTATCTAGTCCATGACAGTATCGACATAGTATCAACGTCATTGTGGTACTTGAGGGAGAGACATATCGTTATAACTTAATCCACCATAGCATCAGATCTCTCCCCGGCTGGGCAGCAGCCATTCATAAGATGAAGGGCTTCTGCAGCTTCTTCTGCTGCTGTTACTGGGGAGAACACTAGAATGTTAATGCTGCTGGTGGTTGGTTGCCCCCAGAGAGGGGAAGAGATTGAGAGGAAGAGAGAGAGAGTGAGAGAGAGAGAGAGAGAGAGAGAGAGAGAGAGAGAGAGAGAGAGAGAGAGAGAGAGAGAGAGAGAGAGAGAGACAGGGTTGTTGAGCGATGAAGGGCAGTAAGCAGAGTTGCTAATGCAGGTCACAGAGAGGCAGCCCTGCAAAGCTTTTTATTAAGTTGTTATTACATTTTATCGCTTTGGACTGAACAATTGAACCTCTGGGTTAGTTATACACTGCAGACTGAATAATCATTCTGTTCTCCTTCATGTCTGCTGGACCAACCCAGTCTCACGGAAATACGTGACACTGTCACGTCACGTCATTTAATCCATTCATTCGTGATCTGGGACACTTAATTCCAAAAATTTCGTGCCAAAAAGCACAAATTTCAAACTCATTCTAAAAAGAAGAGATGAAGCAGCTACCAATTTTTCAGACGCGGTTTGCCTACAGAGCAGCGCACCTGCATTAAATATATCTGTCAATTGTCACAATTTCTCAGAATCAAAGGTGAAAGTAGAAACGGGTGGCCAAAAGCTGTCATATTGTTAGAAATTTGTGCTTTTTGGCACGAAAAAAATTAAATTAAGTGTCCCAGATCACGAATGAATAGATTAAATGACGTGACAGTATCACGTATTTCCGTTAGACACTGTTGGCTTGGCTGATGCTCGACGATATATCAACCTTAATATATTCTGTAATTTACAAGCGCATTTGAAGGTTATTAGAAAGTTATGAAGATATGTCATTAATTTAGGCAAATTATATTTATTTAGACAATCTTTCTATGTCTCATCGATTAGTTTAATATCAACACTTCTCCTGGTGGAAACAGGCTGATGCTGTCTTATTCGGCAACTTTGTTTAAAACTCAATTTAGTTTGGTAGATTACGGCGGTCAGCGGTCTGTTATTTCCACCTAGCAGCGAATATCAGACGGATATTCCTTCTCGTCGTTCCCTTTCTCAATGATGGACTTTGCATGTTACTAATTTGGTGCACTTTAAATATGTTAAGTCGCATGACGCTACAAATGGCTTTAATTCATAAGAGCAGCCTCCGAGCAGTCGGGAAGCAAATCATCTCAACAACAGATCTCCAGGTTGGAACAGCTGTAACCATCAGCCCTGGGCCCGGGAGCTGGTGCCGGAGCAGGGGTAAGGATGTGCCGGAACAGGGGTGAGGATGTGCCGGAACAGGGGTGAGGATGTGCCGGAACAGGGGTGAGGATGTGCCGGAACAGGGGTAAGGATGTGCCGGAACAGGGGTGAGGATGTTCCGGAACAGGGGTGAGGATGTTCCGGAACAGGGGTAAGGATGGGCCGGAACAGGGGTAAGGATGTGCCGCAACAGGGGTGAGGATGTGCCGGAACAGGGGTGAGGATGTGCCGGAACAGGGGTAAGGATGTGCCGGAACAGGGGTAAGGATGTGCCGGAACAGGGGTAAGGATGTGCCGGAACAGGGGTAAGGATGTGCCGGAGCAGGGGTAAGGATGTGCCGCAACAGGGGTGAGGATGTGCCGGAGCAGGGGTGAGGATGTGCCAGTTCCTCTGGTGTACTGTGCTGAAACAAAAGTGGGGCTCTTACTATGTTGCAGTGCTGTGGTATGATGCGTCATATGCGTGACACAAAAAGGAATCAATTTCAAGCTGCAACAGCCCCTACCTGCAACGCCGTGAAGCCACGCAATTCGCTCTCCTTCAGAGAGTTGCACACGCACGTATTTGTGCAAGTACACTTACAAACACACACACACACACACACACACACACACACACACACACACACACACACACAAATACATGTACACACGCATACACAAGTACTCAGGCACATACACTAACACAAACACACGCGCACACACACACACACACACACACACACACACACACACACACACACACACACACACACACACACACACACACACACACACACACACACACACACACAAGCAAACACTCACAATCAATGCTCTGATACCGTTTATTTGCATTTCAACCATAACCAGCCCATATATTACAGCAACAGCAATAGCATCACGTAGCATTAAGACAATTTGCTCGACCGGCTGTGCAATAGCTCATGTAACAATAATGAAATTTAGGCTTTCCCTGCTGGTGTTATTACTTTTCCATTTCAACACCTAGATCTTCGATGACAATTCAGTATGAGATAATTAATCAGCGTTTGTCATAATTAATCTGAAGGCATTTTCAAAGGGAAAATAAAAGTACATCAATTATAAAAATAAAAACTGTTTCTCCTCCAGCACATTAATAATGTACTCCATAAGGACTCAGCGATGATGAGGTCAATGCCCTCTTCATTCATCTCTGCGTAAACCGTCAGAAGCGCAC
The DNA here is from genome assembly GCF_902167405.1 of Gadus morhua. Classification (NCBI taxonomy): domain Eukaryota; kingdom Metazoa; phylum Chordata; class Actinopteri; order Gadiformes; family Gadidae; genus Gadus; species Gadus morhua. The sequence continues at coordinate 12,798,891 of NC_044048.1, read as the reverse complement.
ATGTGCTAGTATGTGAGCCATTGGGAAAGAAATGCAAGATGTAGAGAAACAAATTTTCACAGGTCAGCGGAGCACAACAATTTTTTTACACCGATTCAAAACAAAACAGCAGTGGCAGCAGCAGTGTCTTGAGACTAACTAATGTTACCTGTGATGCTAACCTCCCGTCTCACCCTCCTAGTTCAGAGGGCTGGGGTGTACTTCAGCCCCTTGGTATCCCTGGCTAATTGGGAACTGAGTTGCCCACTTCCACAGACACATCATCAAATAGCAGTGTACGTCCCATAGTGTTGTGTGTGTGGCTGTGTGTGTGTGTGTGTGTGTGTGTGTGTGTGTGTGTGTGTGTGTGTGTGTGTGTGTGTGTGTGTGTGTGTGTGTGTGTGTGTGTGTGTGTGTGTGTGTGTGTGTGCCGCTGCCTCTGGCCAAACACCTCCAGAATGTCAAGGTACTACGGGCTGCTGGGCACACTAAGTAAGCAATGGCACCTTACTATTAAGAAAGGTGCAAAATCTTTATTCTCTCTCACACCCACAGACGCACGCACACGCACGCACATGAAATAGACGCGAAAACAAATGAATGCTATGCTAAGGGATTTATCTTGCCTACACACACACTTGCAAGCACACGTACACATACACACACCCACACACTCAAGGCAGTCTACTTTTGAGATGCACATACATGTGCACGTGCACACACACACACATACACACAATCGACTTCCCACATGGAACTTCTGATAGGCGCAGACAGTAAGCGAGTGCTCTGGCCTCTTTTGTTCTTTTTAAAGCCTCTCTCATTGCACTAGGTCCCTCAGGTCGAGAGAGGCTCCAATACTGTTGTTTCGCCAACAGCTGCTGTGCAGAATATTAACAACAGCTCCTCTTTAGGACAGATGCGTTGACCAAAAGGGAATATCTAAGCAAAGCCAAATAACAGAGCATTAAATAAATGTTGAATACTCATTTATGCTTCCTAATTGTCTCTTTTCATCCGATGATCAAAAGCAACTCGCTACACTAATAATGAAAATTGAGAAACTGCACAACAAGATAGCAACACGTGTTTTACAAAGTCAGCCTAATACGATCAATTAAGAAAATAAATTATCCATCCCCTCGGCTCAGACAGGATTCCAGGATTAATAAATTGATCCTAAACTCAACATGTGACTCTTTATCAACTCAGCTCCATTATCAACTCCAGGGAATATGTCCATAATAAAGTGGAGGATCCTGTGGGTTAAATTGAACAAACACTGACAAGACCCGGTGCACGAGAGAGAGAGAGAGAGAGAGAGAGAGAGAGAGAGAGAGAGAGAGAGAGAGAGAGAGAGAGAGAGAGAGAGAGAGAGAGAGAGAGAGAGAGATCGTTTCGGAAAGCCACGGTTCAGATTTCATATGGGCTTCGGTGTCTATATTTGTAAATCATTTGATTATGACACACACACACACAAACACACACACACACACACACACACACACACACACACACACACACACACACACACACACACACACACACACACACACACACACACACACACACAAACACACGACTTTTGTGATGGTGACCAAATGAAACGATTTTAATAGAGCTTGTAACCCATTGTAACCCCGTTGCCTAGTAACGGGGACGCTGGCGAGTCTCACGATTGCATTGAACATTTTGTCGTTTTTTTTTGGTCTTTAGTAGTTTAGCTAAGTTTACTAGTTATATATAGTCACTTTTCGCTATTGTCAGTGCGCCAGTTTTCTTTATTTTTACGTGTTTTATACGTGAGGTCGTACAGTTGGTGGACGCTGTTGCCTTTTGAACGCTGTTGCTGCTGCTGCTCACCGGAACGTCATTCTGAACATTATTTTTTCGCGATTTTCTTTTTCTTTCTAGTCTTTTAACTTTTTATCAGTTTTATTTTGCTTACTTTCAACACCTTCTGTCTGAAACCCTTCTGGACCTCGGGTCGGACTACAAAGTTAAGTTAAGTAACTGCGTTTTCTTGATTTATTTATTTATTTCTGAACGTTAAACGTCTGCGTGTTTTGTTTTGTGTTTTGTGCGTGGAGTCGTGCAGCTGTTGGTGAATGACACCTGCTGGCCGGCTAGACTGCTGTTAACCCCCGGCGCCGTCCAACTGGCTTCCCCGTCTCCAGCGTAGCTATAACCGGCTTGCTCCACTCCTCTGCCTCCGCTGTGCTGGCTCTGTGGCTTCACCATAATCGCCTGGATCTACCGCTGGCTTCTTCCGACTTCACAACCTGTGGATTTTAACCTGTTCCTCTGGATTGCGCTATGTTTGACTCTCACGTAACGAGTGCATCTCTGCCGCTCCGTTACTCGGTAACGGAGATGTTACGTCTACGGATCTTCTCAAGGACCCAACCACCTCAGCTTGCATCCCACCAGGACATTCTCAAACGACCAAAATACATCCACCGAGGCTCTGGACGGAATTTTCAGCACACTCACACCAGCAACAAAAACATCCGCTCCTTCTGGTCCACTGGGCCCCGCCCCCCTCCTCGCACAGCCCGTACGGTCAGTCCCGTCAATCACAGTGTACTGTCCCCTCTGCTCAAAGCAACCTGCTACACTCCACTCACCTGTCTGAAACTCTGTCTGCTGAACACCAGATCCCTCAGTAATAAGGCCCTTTTGATAAATGACTTTATTGTTGACCAGAGCCTAGATATTCTCTGCCTCACTGAGACCTGGCAACAACCAAATTACTTCTCCCATCTAAATGAAGCTGTCCCACCAGGTTTTTCGTTTATTAGTAAACCCCGGGTTAATGGGAGGGGGGGTGGCCTTGCTCTCCTCCACCGTGATAACATCAAAGTCACCACTGTCACAGTCCCCCTTCATTCCTCCTTTGAATGTCTAGCTGTAAAACTCTCAGGCCCCAAACCCACTATCATTGTCACCATTTACAGACCACCAAAACCCTCCGCCTCATTCAACTTCACTGGCTCCCACTACACTACCGCATCCAAATGATCCAATACAAAACCCTACTCCTCACCTACAAAGCTCTCCACAACCTAGCCCCCAGTTATCTCTGCGACCTCCTCCAAGAATACACTCCCTCCCGCTCAACCTCTGCTGGACTACTATGTATCCCCACATCACGACTCACTTCAATGGGTGCCCGGTCATTCAGCTGTTCAGCACCCAGGCTCTGGAACTCCCTCCCCCTACACATAAAACAGTCAGACACCATTTCAACCTTCAACTCAAAACTCACTTGTTCAAACTCGCACACAACGTCTAACTGATCACTGTTTTGATTAATTGTTTTGTTTTTTATTTATTTCTTATTGCTTATGTTTATTTATTTATTTATTTATTTTTTCCACAATGTCTTGCTTTTTAAAAAATGTATGATGACTATATGCTCTGTAAGGTGACCTTGGGTGTCTTGAAAGGCGCCTCTAAATTAAATGTATTATTATTATTATTATTATTATTGCTCAGTCAAGTGCGAGTCAAAAATAGGAGGAGCCAGTTTACTACCTCAGGGTAACCACTGGAGTAGCAGTAGGCCTAGGTTGACAACAATAATTATTCATGTGCACGGCACCATTAACAAAAGGGTGTACTACAGCTGCTGTTAACAGTAAGAAAGATTTCTTTGCTTTAGTACAAGTCAAATGAAAAAATAAATGAATACGTCAATTAGTGTGTACTGTAAGTAACAGAATAAAATGCGGTCAAAGTCTCTGCGCCTTACGTCAATGTTTAATCTAATACTCAAATTGGATTGCAACTGATAGTACACAACTATGCATACAGTGCGTTCTTGTAAAAGATATGTGACAGTGTTCAGTCCACTGAATAGCAACTTTCCAATACTGTTTAAAAAACGTAATAAATATGTTTCCATTCATCATGCCGGCGGACACATCAATGGCAAATAAATCATAAAGAAACTTAACATGACAGTGAGTGGCTTTGAGATTGAGACAAGGGACAGTTTAAGGCAACGAAAATACAATAATAGTCATCAAAACGGAAAACTTGCCACAATCAGCGTGCTCCGGATATTTACTACAGCTGTCAAACCCTCTTAAAATCCACGACGTGGAACATACCTAAAGACGATCCTGTTTGCTTTGTTAACCTTTGCTCTGTTCTTCATGGACACAATAATAGAAAACACAATATTCAGAAAAAAATACTTTGCAGATATTCAAGGAGATGAAGTGAATCAAACAAAGATAGGAGGGAGAGAGAGCCAGTCGTCTTACCTTGCTGGGAGGTTGCGCCAAAGTCGTCCTGAAAGTGTCTCTCTAGGTTCCGCTCCGGAGCACGACAGCTAGGCATCCTCTCCATAACCACGGCTGGCTGCGCGATCACCAGCGCGGCACCAAAGCATGGCACAGCGCATGCTGCAGAGCAGAGTGTGGTGGTGGTGGTGGTGGTGGCTGTGGTGTTCGTGAAGCCGTCAGCAACTCAGGGTCTCTCTCCTAAACAGTCCCTCCCTCTCTCTCTCTCTCACACATTCTCTACCTCTCTCCCTCTCAATCTCCAAAACAGTCCCTCCCTCTCTCTCTCTCTCACACATTCTCTACCTCTCTCCCTCTCAATCTACAAAACAGTCCCTCCCGCTCTCTCTCACACATACATTCTCTCCCTCTCTCTCTCTCTCCCAAACAGTCCCTCCCTCTCTCTCTCACACACAGTCTCTCCCTCTCTATCTCCAAAACAGTCCCTCCCGCTCTCTCTCGCACATACATTCTCTCCCTCTCTCTCCAAAACAGTCCCTCCTTCTCTCTCATACAGTCTCTTGAGACATCTCTCACACACATACAGTCCCTCCCTCTCTCCTCTCTGATATACAGTGCGGCTCCAGGAGAGGCAGTGGATGGTGGGCTTGAGGCGGGACAGAGACCCAGACACACAAGCCGCTACCTTGTGTTCATAAACTGCTCTATCTATCTCTCTCCCTTCTCTCTGTTACCGTTATTCCCATCCGTCTCTGCCTCTATCTCTCTCCACAGCCCCTCTCAATCATCATCCCTAGTGGTGCCTCTCCTCTCTTTCACACACACACACACACACACACACACACACACACACACACACACACACACACACACACACACACACACACACACACACACACACACACACACACACACACACACACACACACACACTCACAAACATCTATAGTAGGATTCAGTGTGTCCCCTCCTTAAATGCAACATTTATATATTTGCGGGCATATCATCATCACCATGGAAGGCACATAATAAAAGCCTTTCATGACGTCTTAATATCCTCGATCACTAAATCATATTAAGTAAAATTATAAGAGGATCACAAGATAGTTGGAACATCCCCTCAGTAATGTCAATGCTTCTTTGTCTCACTCACACCAGCCACCAATGGATGGCCAATTCAAAACTTGACCGCTGAGTGATTCATGAACAGTAAAGCCCCGATGCCTTGTAGGGACACGAGTCCCGATTCACTGGAAAAGCCCTCGAACCGTGCGGGAGATCAAGGCTTGAGCTAGCAATGGAGGAGCAGTATGGCGTTGGCGATAATGGATGTTTCGTGGGTGCCTAACTGGGGATCTGCAGGTGCTTGTGGGGTTGGTGGTGCTGGTGGTCCTCGGGTGTTGGGGGGGGGGGGGGGGGGGGGTTGTTGCTGGGGAAGTGTTCTGTCCTGTTAGTGTGAGAGAAAGCTAAATGTCAATGCTAATCTTTGATCATGAAACACAGAGTAAATGGCCGGAATTCTATTTCTTGATATATTCACCCTCTGCCTTTGTCATTTTCTAAACCAACAGAGAGGGACCATTTTTGTTTTAAAATCGGTGCGTATACATAGACACAAGGTTGTGGGAACAAATTAACAATACTGTAATCTAAGAAGTCAGCACCTTAGTCATCTCATCCCCCACACCTTTCTATAATTTCGGCATTCCTTTCCCTTACTGACGCGATGTCTACTATGTGGTACAATGTCTCTCTCTCTAACATTGAGGACAGACAGACAGAGAGGCACGCACTACTGTAGTGGGCTTCTGTCAGAAGGAAGAACAGCAGAACAGGGGAACCATGATGTAGATCTGATTGAGATGAGAAGGTCAAATGCTAATTCTAGCAAAAACATTGTAATGCACACCGGGGGCATATGTTTATTGAGTCCTGAAGTACCTTCAGATGTTCATCTCTATCTATCATAGGGATTCTTCAACATGTCTGTCTGGGCAGATGATGTTGGATAAGGGCTTACGTTCCAGGACCAAATGCCACACAGTGGTAATTCATTGGAAAACGGACTGTGACTTCTGACTTACTTCCACACCATATTTCACAGGAGATGTTTTAAAACAAACTATCATTACGGCTGTAAACCCATAGCCAAAAGAGTGCATCGCTCAGAGCTGTGAGAACCAGGACCTTTGAACCACAGAGGTACGAGACATCAGTCGGGCAGTGGATGAGGCCTGTCTACGTTACCTAATGGTTTGAAGTCATCACCCAGTGGAGGCCTCTGTGGCTCTGCCATGGATCAGTGTGGGAGGCGCAGTGTGTTCTATGCCACAGGAAGGTGAGGAAAATGCTCTGTTGTTGCGCGAATGGTGGGCGTGGATTACATTGAGGGGACTTCCTTATCCAACACATGTATCGACGCGTGACCTTGAAGTCAGATCGAACAGTACATATTGTGTCTTGCATATGTATATTACTTCAAGATTTATGATTTATTTTCATCATTCTCTGCATTCTCAGGCTTCTCCTATGCATTTGTTGGCCCTGGTGGAAATAAAAGGGAGCTGGTGACTGTGCCTTTACCACCATGCTGCAACACTAATCTGGCTAATTCTAAATAGATGGACGAGGGTTTTAGCATTGGGTATAGTGTGTGTGTGTGTGTGTGTGTGTGTGTGTGTGTGTGTGTGTGTGTGTGTGTGTGTGTGTGTGTGTGTGTGTGTGCATTGGTGTGTGTGTGGGGGTTGTACACTGGGTTTAAAAGGATAAGCATGCCTGACCATAAATGTTCAAAACGATGACTAATAATCTCGAACATCATGATTTAATTTGAGTGTGGCACCTTAAATCGTTTAGGGGAGAGATTGACCTTTGGCATATAGAGTGGCAGTGATCAAGTCATGCAGAGATAAGGGCATTGGTAACGAGTACATTGTCTAGGTTGCTGTAGGAGCCACATGCTGAGATGTTTAGTTCGGGCTCCATGTGGAACGCACTGGACGCCATGATGTTCGAAGTTCTGAGTCAAAAGCAAGGTGATAAGAAATTGCATAATATCAATAATAACTAGGATTGCAAGCGGTTCCCTGAGGTTTCAGAGCCTACTGTTACGTGTGTGGTTGTTTTCCTGTGTCTCCGCTCTCGTTCTCTGTAGATCTCACACCATTGGCTGTTCCTCCACCATCGTCCAACCCCCTGTCCAATCTGGGAGCTGTCTGTTGGCCAATCAGTGTCATCAGGCCTTGATAACTTGCACCTGTTTGTCTCCATGGGGGAAGCCATTGTCTGCCTGTGTGTTGGCTGTGTCGTGCTGTTGCCTTTTGTTTGTAAGATGCCATAGGGGTTTAGGTGAATAGGTAAGATACCCTTGGGTTTACACTACCATCACGTAGATTTACTCTGTTATCACATCAGGTTAGAAGCGGGGCCACCCTCTGTATGTATTAGCTAGGTTGTATGTGTGCACTAGTTAGTTGTCACTTTATCTTGTTTTCTTTGATTTGGCTCCGCTTATAGTTCCCTATTCCCCTTGGCGGATCGCTAGCTAAATAAACACACTTATGTACCCGGTTTGCTGTTGTGCCCTGTTTTGTTGTTCTCCCAGTCTGCCTATCAGTAACATGTGTTATGGTTCCCCTACTTCCCCCCCCTAGACGTAGCAAGCTAACATCCTGGAGCCGTAACACCTACGCATCGCCTTTCCCAGCGGCCTACCTTTTCAAGTGAATCACAGGTGTCGTCAAAATCCCAGACGCATCTATGCCTTCGTCGGGGGCGGGTGTTCGCTCTTCACCTCTGAGTTTTTTTTCACTCCCAAAAACACACACGAGCACATATGACATACCACATTTGTGCATTACACTTAAGATCATTTACTGAAATTGACACTGTGCCGTTAAGGAATGAGATATCAACAGAAGACCTTTAACAAACGATGAGCTTAGCATTTATTAAATTTTTCACTGTGATGTCATTTTCTAAGCTATCGACACACCATTTTTGCACAAGTGTTAAGAAGGGTTCCCTCTATCTGCCGCCCCAGTAGTCCAGTCCCTGATCACCTGACCACACAACCTTAATTGTGATTGATTGAATATTCTTGTCAATAAATTATGTATTATCACAGATTTTTGACTATTTAAAGAATCCATTATAACTCTGAGTACGGCATGTCCATAGAGCATCCGTACGAAATTTAAGCTAATTTAGATTTTTTGTTGATTCTGTGAAAATGTTTTTCCCAAAATGTCACTGCACCAAAAAATACCCCGACAGACATTATGGGTGCAAGAGGCAAAAATGTTAAGCTTGCAAAATAATGCATGCATGTTTCAGCATTTTAAATCCATCGAGGCGGACGTGCCGATCGTTTAACTTCGAATTATAGCGCCCATGGGGATTTCGGCACCAACTCATTGGAGACCTGCTCTTCCAGGACGCAGATGCCGGGATATTTTAAAACTTCTTAACATTTCAACCCTGAGATATATATATACCTAAACCATACAAAAATAATTTGGTATCAACAAATACACTGTGAATACTTAATTATAATGATAATAACAATTTAATGCATTTTTTAAAGTGGCTTCAAGAGAACCAAAGTGCTTGGTTGTGTGTGTTTGTGTCTGTGTGGGCCTGATACGTCAGTAGACGCAAGACCTTGGACAATCTCTTATGAGATAATTGAAACTTGGGGGGAGCGGGGTGGACTCGTCATCTTAACAATCTGTGGCTTACAAGCCAGAATGGCTGGCTTACCTATTTGCCTGTAAGGAATATTGACCCATTTTCGGGCTACAATCACAGCAAACAATACAGAGTGTAAGGTTAATCTACATTGATTGGTCACTACCACCACAATATCTGCTTGACAGAACATTCTAAACACAGTTGTCTATTGATCTACACCAATTGTTAGTGTACGACGCTGGCTGAATTCAACTTTTGACAAACGTCACTTTTTTCTTTTGTCCCTTCCATTTTCCTTCCCACAATGGGACTAATGTAATGTGACGGTGCGATGTAATGGTTGGTTGAGGAATGCAAATCAATATTTTCATATTTCTTTAAGCAATTATCTGCCTTATTTCTGTGTAATAGTGACTCTGACAGACATTGGCAACAGCCAGCAGATACTAATGAAGATACTGAATTTATGCACCAGATAATTTATTACGTTACAGAGCACTTCATTAGAGAGAGCTGTAAAAATGACAAAGAGCAGATATTTATCACAATAGAAATATGTTAAAGCTACTTTTAATGGCTGTATTTTAACCTGCACTATAGACGATTTAACATTAGCAATCTCTAGTGGTATGACTTGCAGAGTCTTCATTTAGAGGCGTCGATATTTTCAGGCGACAGCAACTGTTGTCAAACTGCCAACCATGGACCAGAGTAAAATGATTTATTGGCAAATTCCCTGGATGGATTCACTCGTGAATAGCTTCGTTTTATCCCTGAGAAACTTTGTAGTTCAGATTGTTTTTATGGAATAATGGGCTGCAGTAGAAAAGTTACAAAGGGAAAGTTTAGAATCTGTAGATATAGAGTACAGTAGGCAATACAAATGTCCGTTAACCATGGCCGTATTCCGGAAAAAGATTTTCCTCCTGTGTATTCAAATACTGACTACATTCAGCCTTTTTGCTCCTGGAGCCTAAGCCTTATCTGTAGTTTGTAATAAAGATAACACAGTACAGAGGGCCCGGTCAGCGCCAGCCCCCAGGGGCTTCCGATCATGCAGGAGGCTTGGCCCTTCCAGCCTGTCATTTGTCATGCAATGAGGGCATGACACAAACTAAACATTTGTGGACCGCTGACAGCTGGATATGATATTATCCTGTCAGTGGTTGAATTGTTGTCACCATTTAAAACAATGATGTGACATTTCTTTGAAGTGGAGTTGAAATACAACTGATACACATCATTTTGTCCCTTGATGGCATATTTTGCTATGATTTAGCTGTGGTGAAAATAAGAAACTCGGTAATGCTCCTGCCAATTACTATGGACATTATGACTCATGTTAAGCAGCCATTTTGTGCATGGGCTAGGATGAGCTTTTGCCTCGACCCCGGGTCAAGACCAGACTGGTCCCATAGGCCGAGTTGCTATCAAGGAGGCTTGATAAGCTGTGTGTGTCGGTTTGAATCAAATCCCTCGGAAACTGGCCTTATCAATTCAGCACTACTGAAACAAATTATTCACGACTAATTAAGCTCAACAAGTTAGCACAACAAGGACACGTGATGACCTTCAGCTTGAGTAAACAGCTGCAGAAGATATGCAGAGGAGTGGCAAATCTGCTCCCAGATTCTACTCCATGAATCTGACATTGTGTGTGAATGCAAACGCTTTCATCTATATCAGGCAAATATCTGCAGATTGACTCGTGTTACTCAGAAAATCTCCCTTGGGCCTAAGTTAACCACATACATCCTACACAGAAAGGAAACAGTTGAGATGAGACGATTAACGCAAACTCAAAACAACTGATGAAAGATTATTACATCAAGTGGCCAACCTGCTAACGTCATTCTTCAAGTACTTTATGCGATTCTTACTCAACAAATGAGAAGCAGATGCAGCACCGATGAGATGAAGCAATCGAATTGACCTTTAATTCAGTTAGAACCAAAGCAAAATGTTAGCTCAAATACACCATTGAATAATACTCATACTACAGAAGAGGAATGGACATATGTTTAGAGAAGAAAGGAAGGAATTTATTCATTCTGTGTGTGTGTGTGTGTGTGTGTGTGTGTGAGTGCGTGTGCATATGTGTGTTGATTTGTGCAATCAAAGTGGGAGAAACTAAATAGCCAGAAGGCCTCCATTATGATGAACATGAAACCTTATCTGCCGGATCCGTGATTATCTTTGAAAATGCATTTGAAGCTTTTTATGTTAATGGATTTTGGTGCAGGAGGCGTGTGAAAGGAGACCGTATCATTCAAATTAGGATGGTTAAACAAGGGACTCAAGATCACTGTTGGTGACATCCGGCATATGTGGGAGACTGCTTTTTATTCCATTGTTTCTGTGGTTGTTACAAATGCAAAATTATGCCCTGGAGATTCACATTGTGCATATCCTTCTCGATTTCTCTCAAACTGATCTAAATGTGTGTCTGACATAAATGCTGACAGGGACACGTCTTTGTTAAGTGATTCTATCATAATGTCATGGTAGATTCCCATCCCGTCACTAAAACGATTGTTTTGGCCGTTTTGTGGTTCTGTAGAGAAACTGAGAGAACTGTATAAACTGTCCCATTGGCACAATGCATACATCTGTACTCGAGTTTCGATCAAAGGAATATAAAGGTTGAGGAAGGAACACAATCTAGAAGTGGCACACAATTTAAACTCTGAAACCAAATAGTGAACTAATGGAGAACAACATCATTGATACAAACATTTGGATACCAACTCATCCAAATGCAGTTTGTTCCATCACAATTTTTAATAGTTAGAATATCCATTTACATAACATTATTGGATTTATATCCTGTATTCATTCATGAACAATGAGTTGCAATGAGTGAATAATATCCGCATGCTCTTGCTTAAGTTTGTCTGAGATATATTAAAGAGATATTTTTTTCAGCCAACAATATTCACCACATGATCTGTGCTATGAAGTGTGTTTTGATAAAAGTTATGTACTCTGAGGATTCTTGCAATTTCTGGGTTGTATCTTCATGGTGGAATGCATTTCTTGTAATTCGCATAAGATAAAACTGTAGGCTTAATATGTGTAATGTAGTGAACAAAATAAAGTGATAACTGTAAATAGACATCCGAGTGTTGATTGGAAGACCACTAGCCTACTTTATTTTATCAAGGCATAGGATCACCATTTGTTGGTAAGTCGACAGAAAATCAGCGCATATTCCTTACGATTGTGGCTGTCATTTGACAAATCCTGGGTTTGTTCAGTGTGCACCGAATGTTCAGTTCCAGTGAAACCCCCCAGGGCTTACGTGGAAGCAAGGCCCCTGCTCAACCCCCCCGTACAGTGTGTGACAACCACGGGCATTCATAACCCTCTCGTAAATTTATGAACTGGGATAATGTGCTTTCAGGCCCTGCACTATTTCCATCCCGATGAAAGCAGCCTGTCTGTTCTACTGTCGCTGTTTGTGGCCGCTGATGTGGAAAGAGGTGACAGGGAGCAAAACGGCGGTGTTGGGTAGCGATTTATGTTCTGTTAGCTCATGGCCTGTTTCCCCTCGTGGGATTGTGAGTGGTTATAGGGTTGGGGAAGCACATCCCAGCAGCCAGAGGATTTGGTTGTCAGCTGTGCAAAGTATTATTATTTTTTTTAATAAAATGTAAAAATTGTATTAAGATAAGATAAGATAGTCCTTTATTAATCCCCCTTGGGAGATATTCACAGGTGACCAGCAGTACAGTGGGAAAAGAGAAGTGCGAAAAACAGTATATATACAATAAATGTACTAATTTAAAATAAAATTATAGCACAAAACTATTTGAATAAGATAAAATAAAGATAAGATAAAACAAACATACTATATACATGTAACTGTCCGTTTGTAGGTGACCTGTGTGTTAAGTAAATAAATAAGTATGATGAAATATGAGGTATAATATAAATATAAGTATAAATATAAATGTACCAAATGTGCCGGGTCCCTGAAGTAATCGAAAAATTAATTAAATAAATAACAAATAACAAGGTTAACAATAGGTGTAGTCCTTAGGTCTGGGGTTTAGACCTTAATCAGGTCGGGAAAAAGGAGCTGTTGGGGCTTTGGGGACGTTGGGAGCGGTGGGTTGAGGTGTAATAAAGTCTGATAGCTGATGGGATGAAAGACCCCCTTTTTTTACACACAGTAGGAATTCTCTGTCCCCATCGTAATGAAATTGTTGATAGTTATATTACATTCACAAGAATAGCTGCTGGGGAAAAATGTATGGTTCACATGTGGATTGGAAATGCGAGAATAAATTCAAGCAGAATAGGCCACTTTTGCTTTTCTGTTTAACACTGCTTGCTTGGTTTCTTTGTGCTAAAGGACCATTGATAAATATTTGACGAATACTTTAGACATCCACTTTTCATATCCTTATCCATTTCCCGTACAATCACTGTTTACCTGGAATTAGACAAATTTACTCTTTAATTCAAGTGTCTGAAACCTGAAACATGACTAGATGTTATTCTTACTCCTACACCATAATGGCAGCATCCTGAATAGATTGTTCAAGTAGAATTACTCTAACGCGTCGCTAGCGAATCTTTGTCTTTCCTATTTACATTTCAAGCTAATAAACCATTTTCCTTATGTGCTTTAGCAAGTCTAAAACAACCTGAATGAAATAATGAAAGAGGTGTCCTAAACTTTTCTTTCCCTTCATGTTGTCTGTTATTGATTGTTTTTTTTCATTATCTGCACTGTTATTTGTTTAAAAAAAAGTGTTTGTGATAAAAATAGAGGCCATGAGCGGATCCGATTATCTGCCATCTGTCTGAATATGTGACTCTCAAGGTGAGGGTAACCAAGATTATTTTGTTAGAATTGCATGCAAGCTTTACAGCAATGATCGGGTTTGGAGCAGGTTGGTTTTCGTTGCTAGTAGCAACAAGGGAAGCATTGAAACATTTTCTTTTTTTTTGTTGTCCGATATATTTATGATCTATGAAAATAGATAATGAAAATAGATGGTGTACCATCAGTCATGTGTATCATAATATAGGCTAGTCTTAACCCAATTGATTATTCACGATGTTAGAGTTCATAAATAGCACAGACTGAGTAGCATTCATTAAATGTAAAACTTAGCTCATTCAATTGGATGTCAGTATCCCGACAGCATACCGTGTCTCCACATTTACATCCATCCCATTTTTGGCATTATTACCTAAACAACAATAAATGATTGCCTACCATAAAATGGAGTTATGAGGGAACAACCTACAACCATATCCTCTTTTGGGAGGAACTGAGAAATCAATCGTGCAGCTACGACCACCCCAGGTGCACCGACCCCTGACCCACTCTGACTATGAAGGCTTAAAGTTCTTCACTACCTCTGAGAGCAGAGGAGAGAAGAGACAACTGAGGAAATTCCATTAGCGTTCATCCTTATACGTTGCACCTATGAATCTAACCTTGGGTTCTTTTTGCAGTATAAATGTCAAGCAACTGTGAATAAACCTTTGGGAGGCATGGCTTTTAAGCCGATACTTTAAGCGCCACTCACACAGAGACAGCGGTTTGAACAAACTGCTCTTTATTTCCTTTCCCAACAATCAATCAGGCGAAACAGCCCAGCATGAAATTTGATTCTGAAATCAATATGTCTCGCTCAAGCAAATACATCAAAACAAAACAAATGCCCTCGCTCGGCATAGAGGAGTTACAGGGACTTGCAAAGTGGAAGAGAGCATTTCCTTCCCATCAGAAGAACGTCAGTCAATGCCAACCATCCCCCAATACCATCAATCCCCCTCCCCCCACCTCGTCTGCTATATTATTTTCTTAAAGGGGAAATCTTTTAACAGTCTGACATCTCCAGAATTCACTCAATGTGTGTGGTCCCTCATCTCCCTTTATTTGATCATTTAAAAGCGAGGTAGTGTCTGTCAGTGTGTGTGTGTGTGTGTGTGTGTGTGTGTGTGTGTGTGTGTGTGTGTGTGTGTGTGTGTGTGTGTGTGTGTGTGTGTGTGTGTGTGTGTGTGTGTGTGTGTCTGTCTGTGTCTGTATCTTTGTCTGTTAACCATTTCTGGGAGTTGTTTATTGTTTCAACTTCTGACTAGGCAATGCCTTAAATAGACTTCAATCCAACCCAAATTGATTTGGCTAAAGGGAGGACTTCATAAACAGACAATTTGTTGCATCTTAACCGTCCCATGTGGTCGATAGACTGGTTTGAGATGCAATCTCAACTAACATTACCAAAAGGTTGTAACTTACAGATGGGGGATCACTAATGATCACATGTGCTTATATTAGCACATATAAAGCACACACATCAAAGCACAACATTACTTTCACTCTTTCTGCCAATATATTATGAGGATAAAGTTGCCAAGAGCAAAACCTTGCAGATGAAGGGAATAGTAGTTGAACATGCATCGCACCTGGACGACAGAAGAGGGCATTTTAAGGCTGCACTATCAAAGTGCTTCCTTCTCACTGTTGAGTCACAGCAGAAGCTGGTGATGAAATCAAAGGACTAGGATTCAACTGAATGTCCAGTTTGTGTGTGGCTGTGTGTGTGAGAGATAATGTGACAGAGGGAGAGGGAGAGAGACAGAGAGGGGGGGTTCTAAGCCTATCAATGGATTATATGTTCACAATAGAAAGATGATGGTGTATTACGTTCAAATGTGAAATGACATTCAAATAAAATCCTGGAGTAATCAACATCATTTGATGACACATTTTAAACACATATGAAACGAGTTAGAATATCACAGAAGACGTAAGGCAATTATTATGGTTAAATAATTGTTTTACCATGTAATTTTATCAAATCAATCTCGATTATGTTTTTATCCAAAGCAACTCATAATAAATGCATTCAACCATTAAGATACTACCAATAAATTAAAGGATCATGCAGTAAAGTAAGTTGATAAAATGATTGTGATTATGTTTTAGAGTTACATGTTTTCAATTTGTTTCTTTATGCTTAACCAACCAAATCAATTCAGTAGCAATGCCTCCCAAGTTCAATTATTACTTTCATTGCCAAAATGTTGCATGCAAAAAATAAAATATTGGGAATATACAAGGCGTGAACAGGTCCAAAAGGGACACCTATAGTACAGCCACACTATTTATTATGTCTGACTTAACTTGAACTTAGATTGACTTACAACAATAAAAAACACAAATAAAAAATGTAATTGAACATGGGGAGACAATCTTATCAGATATTTCAAACGCTTCTCCGAGGGAACACTCACACTAGGCCATCTGTACCGTGCCCAAGTCCGTTTCACACCCGTGCTCAAGTACGATTGCCCCATAAAGAATATGTTGGCGTTTTGGCACTTGTAATTATTTAGTCGCGTTTGTAGCCTACACTCAGACGTGAACTTATTCTTGCATGAGGGAGTCTTCATTTATAAAAAAATTAAAACATTCAGGAGTGCGCAAATTATTAGGTCTAGACTCCGTGCGCAGCCCCGCCTTCTCCAGTGAACCAAGAAAGCCTGCACCGTGATGAACGGGGTATTTTCGATCAAAAACTCAACTTTACTATCGCACCAACGTGAACCGACTGCCGTCATGTTTATTGTTTAATGGGAGAGAAGGGTCGCATGGACTATACGCCATCCAGCTCAGGTTGCGTAGCCGTGCGTGTGCGTGTGTTGGCTCATTAGCATCTGTACCGGGGCCTGAGCACACCTCTCCGAAGTGTGCTCAGGCCACTGATTTGAACTGTACTTGAGTGCGGTTGGCGTGCTCAGCCAAACACTAGCCAAACTATCTAGACTTGAGCACGGTACAGGTGTGAAACGGACTTGGGCACAGTACAGATGGCCAAGTGTGATTTCGCCCTGTCACAGGCTGTTGTCCCATCGTGCTTCAAAGGCACCACCATCATACCTGTTGCAGAGAAGCCCTCACCATCCACTTTCAATGACTAATGTCCCGTTGCACTGACCCCCATAATCATGAAGTGCTTTGGAAGGCTAGTCATGGCTCACATTAAATCCACCCTCCACGTCACCTTGGACCCCTACCAGTTTGGTAGGCTTTAGTTCAGCATTCAACACCATCATCCCTCAGCAGCTGATTGACAAACTTGACAAGCCTGTGCAACTGGCCGCCAGACTTCCCGAGCGAGAGGTCTCAGGCTGTGCGGGTCAGTAGCAACACATCCAGAACCACCGTTCTGAGCACGGGGGTCCCCCAATGCTGTGTGCTCAGCCCCCTGATCTTCACGCTGCTGACCTACGACTTCGCTCCTTCCTTCAGTGGCAACTATATTGTGATGTTGGTGGAAGACACAACCGTGGTTGGTCTCATCTACAACAACAAAGAGACCTACATCAGGTAGGAGGTCAGCCGACCGGTCACATAGTGTAGAGACAACAACATCTTCCTGAACATCGAGAAGTTTTTTTTTTTTTATTTGATGGCAGCAAAAAAACACATCTATCAGGAAAGACTGCTTAGTGGGCTAGCTTCATTCTTCGTTTTGTGGCATAACCTTACCTTGACCTTTTGGACATGAAATAACCAGCATCACCAGCTGTGTTCATGGCAATGTCAGGTAATCTTCTTTCAGGGAATGCGTTATTGTGAAATCGTTGTGTGCCGCGATGCAATGTTGTGAGGGCAGTTATTATCAACCAATAGGCCAGTTGAATGCCATGGCCCATAATGACCTCGAAGAGTAAAGTTCAAGAGATTAAATAGTATCTATGCTGTCGGTTCCCATAGGATGATGTCCAAGGTGGCTCTTATGGCTGCCACTACATTCTGGTGGCAGCCAAGTCACTGGCTGGTCGTGTGACATATAGAGTGGAAGAGCCAGCCGCGGAGGTTGATCAGTGACTTTTACATTGACCTAGGGGGGTAGACAGAAGATGTCACCTGGGTGGACGCACCATATCCACACACCTCAATCATGTACATCAGGTGACTTGTTGATGGTTGACTGACGATTGCCATTATTATAAAAATGTCCGGTAGCACGATGATGCAATGACAACATAGTACGATGATGCAATGACAACATTGTATCATCGTTCTAGGAGAGACCACGAAATACCTCATCACGACTAAGCAAAATACTTTTATCCTCACTTGATGGTAATGAAGTCCTTGAGATGATCTCAGCGATGAATCCAAAGAGAGACTCGGAAATTGAGAGAAGCGGCTTGGATTTAGAGTTAATTTTATAGGGCGTTAATTATACATCATTACAAACCAAATGAGATAAAGTACAATTCTTTGGTTTCCATTTGCACTCTCAATTCATGATGTCAACGAATGTCAAGTCTATAATTATACTGAGTGTGAGTGATGCTTTGCAAGCATCACATTTATACTGGAGTTAATTCTCTTTATGTAATACATTCAAAATCCACATACAAATTCCAACGATTAACACCAAGACTTTGCATATGACATAATCACACTTTACTGTCATAAATCATATATGCCTTTTTGGTGCCTTCATGAATACATTTTTGACCACCAAATGTATGATAATACTATAAGTAAAATAAGGGTATTAGTTAATGCATTAATAAGCCTTTACTAACAATTAACTTCGTTAATTAACAGTTAACTAAGGGCCAATGTCCACATAGCATGGGGTTTTAGTGCCAGTCTCTTTCCAAGGAAGAGAGAGCATAAATCTAAAGCATGCGACCACCTTGAGAAAAAAAACATGAGTGCCCTGCTTATTCTAAAAAGCGATTCCTGGGGCTTTTGCCATGGAAATATGTATGTTTTTCATGTTTATTTTTAAGCAGAGGTGAAGAAACTGCATCACCTTCCTCCCATGAGGCCATGACATCGTTATGGGAAGGGGAGAACCTGAGTTCACAGGCTCTTGGAGACAGTGAATTGGGGCGCCCAGTGGTTCACCGGGTAGAGTACCGTTAAGGCTCAGTCCTTTCCGCAGTGACCCAGGTTTTATTCCTGCCCATGGTCCTTTATATTGTATGTCCTCCCCTCTCTCTCTCATACCTTCCTGTCTAACTCTCTACGAATAAGCATAAAATAAATGCAAACTAAATCTTAAAAAAATAAATAAACAGCTTTTGGTCGCATTCTGCCAGAGAGGAGACTGGTGCGTGCTTACATTAAATCATTATTTTCTTCAACTATTGTGTGCTTGATTTGCATTTAGACGTCTCATCCCTCTAAGACGCAATATCTCATAGAGGATTTGCCAGGAGGGCTTCTGGTGGAAAATATCGGAACCTTCCAGAGAGGCGCTGGTGATGTCAATGCCGCTCCTTTCCAGGCATCCATGCATAAATCTGATGTGGAGGGACTTCACCCCCTTATGAAAAAGAAAATGGACGAGAAACTGTTTCTTGCCGTGTCAGCCTATTGCCATGTACAGACTTCAGCATAGCATGTAACAATACCACATACTTCTGGCTCTGTGGCTGTCATATGGTGGACAGTAGGGATGTGTCGGTCGCGACTGATTCGTTACAACGAACGAATCCCGAACGTGAACGACAAGAACTGGTTCCCCAAAACAAGAAGAACTGGTTCTTTGATTCTTTTTTTTAACATACCAAACATATGGTCACGTAAATAAAATATACAAACGAACAGAGCTCCGTCTCCCCGCGACTTCCATTGATTGAGTCTACAACTTTCTCAAAGATTCAGCCAATGAGAGGTAGCAATGATGTTGGAATGGCACCTGGGTAAACCAATGACAAGGCGGTACCGTCGAATATGCGCGCTTTCTCTGTCTGACGTATCTTGGGTCATACCATTCGACTCATATATCCCCCTACATTTTTTCGAAAATAGACTTGACCTCCATCTGTTTATTGGATAAACGCATTTCCCAATCCCAGGAGTCTTTGCTCCATTCTACGTCAATTTAAGAACAAAGAAAGAAATTAAACTGCAGTTCGTATTTTTTATTTATGACCATGCAAGTTCTGTAATGCCTGAACAATGAAGAATTAAATGTAAAGTAAAATAAAATTATTAATGTAAAACCATGAATGAAATATAGAGAGTAAGCAAGTGGTATAAATATTGGTGGGACGTTCAACATACTAAATAGCAGGCATCTCCAAACGGTGGACTGCGGTCTTGACGGTAATATCCGGACCCATGACCAATTAAATTTTTTTTTTTTTTATAAAAAAAGGTTTTTTTATTTTTTATTTTTTTTTAAGATGTAATCTGACGTAACGAACGAATCAAAACGAACGAATCAAATAAACGAATCGTTATAGTGAACTGAACTGAAAGAACTAGTTCCCGGAAAAGAATCATTTTGCCCATCCCTAGTGGACAGCACCATTATTAAGCTCATCCATACAAAGGACTGCTAGAATCCTCTGTTTGCTGCTCACAGTTTAAAAAAACAGCAAATAAAAGTGAACTATGTGACGCACGTTTATCATACAAAGGTGGTCGGAGCGATGCTATGTTGTCGTAGAAACCAAACCCAGTGGCAGCTTTTTTTTCCCTCACCGCACAAGATCTTCCTCCCAGCACTCCCAGCGCCCTGTCAGTGCTGTTCTACCAGAGAAAAACACTATGTGGACATTGGCCCTTATGGCCTGGTAGTCATTTACTAGGGGTAAATAAGGTTATGGTAATGTTAACTAAGGTTTTCATCCATACATTATTGAGAAAAACCTCTCTCTCCATAGTAATAGTTTTATTTACCAGTCAATAATTCATCTGTCCATTCTGCCATCTTCTATTTCGCCTGGCAGATTGAGTGTCGTAAAGGAAGGAAGATGGGCAGACCCCCTATCGACTGGTGCTTAAGCTTCTACCAGATCAATGAACGGAGTCGCAGAGTAAATCTGTGACACAGAACCGTTTTGCCTCTGCCTAATTGGATGATATTTGGATGTCCACACCACAGCACGGCCTCGAGGGGAATCTTTGAGCATGTGGGAGTGATCCTTGACCGTCTCCAGTCAGCAGGCGTGGTGATCAACCCTTCAAAGTGGGCCTTTTCCAAACAGAGATAGGAACAAGGATCCACAAACAGCATCAGTGGACGGAGGAGGGGGAACCGGCTGTTCATGAAATCAAACAAGAGCTCAGCAGGAACCCTGTCCTGCAAAACCCCAGATTTGAGCAGGACTTTACAGCGTGTTCTGGTTGATGTTCTCCTCCGGGGGGGGGTTGTACAGATGACTTTTGTCCGGTCAGCCTGAGGCTTTTCCCTGGGCGGCTCTATATCCCACTGTGGAGAAGCAGTGCCTGGCTAGACTGTGGGTAAATACCACTTCCATTGGAAGGCAGCTCACACTCGAAACAGAACACAAGGCCCTGATGTGGAGGGAACAGATGACGGAAACCAACAGCAGGATTACTCACTGGTACCTTGCATGCGGCCCTACTAGTTTGCTATTCACCAAATTCCAGGTTAGCACGATATTACAGCTGACATTATGTTTCACTCTCCAGGAGTGACTCAAGATTAGGGGGCGGGTTTGACAGCCGCAATTATTCCAGGTGACTTTACGTTAATGGTTTAAAGTATTTTTTTATTTCTATACTAGTATCGTCCATTATTGCATGCATAACTGCATGAATCTCTTCCCATGTTTGTCAAGTGGGGAAAGGACTTTATGATAGAAGTTCACCCTACCAATGTTCCCCGCTCTGTAGGGCTTGGTCCCTCTCAATGCCTTATGCTACAGTCTAAGTTCACTTATTTATGAGTCCTTGACTATTAAATGCATAGATGTATGACATCCAGAAGTTATACCAGACACACAACAAAAAAGTATCTGCAAAAGTTAATTGCATTGTAATACATTGCATAGTCTATTGATGTATAGCGTATTGCTTTGAATTGTATTGTGTACATTGAACTGCATTGCATATTATTCCATTGCATGGTCCTACGTCAGAATTATGGGTATTGGAATAGACATACTGGCTGCCATAATGAAATAAACGGAGCCTGTTAGCTAATATTGGCTTAGTATATTGCATACAATTCTAGGAAAAAAATATACATACAAAAATGTAAACAATCAAGCACAGTAACAGCCTTACTAATGAAGTTCTCAGTGCAATCCATGAGTTACTCACAACACAATTCCAATTAATTTTGACCCTAGAGCGTTCTGTTAACATAACGAGGAACTAGGCAACAGCGATGAGGCAAGGTGCTGTGATTGTCGATTTCTTATGTATCCCAACCTATTGAAGCAGGCTCAGACACGTAAGACCACTCAGCTCTTGGGCTTCAAACCTTTGTCAGTGTGGACATGCATGTCCTTGTTCATATTCAGTATATATTGTGGATGAGTGGACAATGCGAGTGTATCGAGCGAATAGGGCACAACAATAGATTGATTCAGTTTCCTTCTATTCGTCCAAATGTACTGTAATGCTGTCCTTCGTTCTGTTTACAATGCTTGGTCATGTGGTTAATTAATTACTTATATATATATATATATATATATATATATATATATATATATATATATATATATATATATATATATATATATATATATAATACACACAAATCTGGGACTGTTTCTTTCTGCAAGAAGCTGAATAATGCATGAATGGAAATACGGGGTTACCCCCCTCCCCCCCTATTTATTCATTATTTAGGTAATCCCGAAGCGATGACCTGTTTCTATGCTATGCGGTGCTAAGTGAGGAAGAGACAGATAACAGGCACACATCCCCCGAGTGATATACTCAGGCTTCCAGAAAAGAAGGCAACATGGAGAAGAGGAGCAGGCAACAGAGAGGAGAGAGAGACAAAGATAAAAATACATTCAAACACGTTCTGCTTGTGCGTGTGTGTGTGTGTGTGTGTGTGTGTGTGTGTGTGTGTGTGTGTGTGTGTGTGTGTGTGTGTGTGTGATGCGTCAGGGGGGGGGGGGGGGGGGGGCTGGCTATGTGGAGGCAATGACATGAGACAATGTGAACACACATTGACGGGCTGCAGGGTCAAGAACTGTGTAACATCTCTTTGTGACACCAACGGTGGCTTGTCATCTGCAATGTTCTGGCCGTGCGCTGAATCGCCTCAGCACCTCAGCGCCTTTCTCCGTCTCAACACCTTGAAGATCACGACCAGGCATGGGGTCTGTCCCTTTATTGTAACTCTGTGATTCCAGATACTATTAACTATGGTTGGTGTTGTTGATGGATGAATCAAAATAACTCCTCCGAACACAGACACTAGCGTGTCTACTCTTAACGAGACATCCGGAAATTAACTTAGCGTTTGAACCCGTGTCGGGACTTTTGTCTGAACTAGAATGTAGCAACAGTTCCAGTCAATCAATCAATCAATTATTCTGCCTCCGTTATCCCAGATAATCCCTCTTCTGCAAATTAACTGGGAGATCAAGCACCCTGCATCAGTACTGGACGTTTGAAGTTCAGACCAAGGAGTGCGCTGCCCATCCCCCCACCCCTGTTTTCCACTGCAGGGGTAAAGCTGAAAGACTAATTAAGAAAAGACGAAAAAAATATTTATAATTCATTCTATCTGGTCCCTGCCTAAGAAATGTGTTGCAGTGAAACGGGCCTGTGATATGGGATCTGCTTAGAAAGTTTGCCTCATTGACTGTGGTGTAGTGAGGTTAAAAGTAGTAATAAGCTTAATAGAAGGAGTAGTAGTAGTCAGAATAATATTTGATTAGTCACTAATAGCCTAGAAAGATTTAGCTGCAGTGATACTGTAACGGTGATTAATGGCTATACCAATATGAAGTTCACTTGATGTTCGGAGAAAAAAAAGAAAAACACACTAAATAATTAAAATGTTTTACATGTGTCACTTACTGATAATGAATACAAATAAAGCATGAAGCAATTGAGCTAGCTGAGCTCAGGGTTGATGGACGATGCGTTTGCGTGTCATTTTGTGGAAGATGTGTCAGTGTGTGAACAAGACATCCAAAGACCTCATTAGCTAATTTTCACTTTGAATATATGTTTTCTTACAAAAGACACAAATATATACAAGGTTTGTGTTGTATTCATCTTATCTGATATATGTATAGTGTACATATAGATGTATGTGCATTCATGTACATACAGGCATACAGTCCCTGTATGCATAAATACATATAAGATAAGGCTGTGATTGGGGGAGAAGAAGATGGAAAACGGGCTCCCTAGGGTGGTCAGGGGACCACGCAACATCTTCCCGGCCCTGTCCTACTGCTGTCTGATGCAGGCTGCCCTGGGGTGAGGAGGAGCAGAGAGGCTGGCTGCTGCCGGGGCCAAAGGACCCGGATGGCCTCCCTGACACTGATTAACACTGAGAGAGACACAGCCATGCGTCAACGCCGCCACAGAGGGAGAATAAGCTGCCGCCCCAGAAGCTGGTTATGTCATTCTAAGGGATGAGAGGTCTTCTTGTACCGCCTCCACTGAAACAGGCAGCAAGCTTTTCTTTTTCACACGCAGGCAGGTGCATGTCAACGCACACTCACACAAACACCCACACATGTGCGCACGCACGCACACGCACACGCACACACACCCACACCCCCCCCCCCCCCTTTCGGCTTTTATTACCCTTCTCTCCATGTCTCACGGGGGTTTACTTCCACATAATCACCTGCCATCAAATAGATTTATAGGCAATTTATCATCAATATGCATGTGTCTTGAAAGACACTTTATATCATCAATATAATATCTACATCATGTTATTATATATGTGTTCAGTATTTATTGATGGATGTTTTTCCTAATCCTACATTGTCCATTTCCTTGCCATCGTCAGCTGCTGGCTGTGTAAGGCACTCTCGTATCACTGTTAACTCAACCAGAACACGTCTGCAGGCATCAGTAAGCTCACGTTTCTGTGCTTGACAATTACTTCACTTGACATGTTCCCCTGACTCTCTCCTTCCCCTGACTCTCTCCTTCCCATCAGAAGAGGTGTGAACAAAAAAGAAAATACAAAGAAAAATGGGAAATTAGGGAGGAGACCAGAATATGGAGGACGGAGGATTTCCTCTCTCGCACCCTCCAAAAACAGTGGAAGCAACAGCAATAGCTGAAACCGCTAAAGCTATTCACTTTCAACACACTCTCATCATACATCCACCAGCATACTAGGGTATCCAACCTTCCCGATTTGACCGCGAGTCTCCCGGGTATCCAAGCACATGTATCTTTATTTCTAGGTATTACTGAGCAAGAGTATTATCATGCAATGTATTTCCAAAAACGCACGTGTTGGCATTGGTTGAGATGTAATTAGGTGATTTCCAGCCCTGGACACCGCTACAAAGGCCCAGACAACTCAGGGGGTGCAAACCTTCGGCGAACGTCAGTGTTTTGATGAAGAAGAGAACACAAATCTTGAGCTCAATCAAAGCATGAAAGGCTCATAATCCTGAACATAATCAAGGCAGGGAATCATAAATTATGATTAAATTACTTAAGACTATGTTGCATCTGTAAAATAATTTATTGGCAAACAAGGCCTACATGACTGCTATTGCTTGCTTTGCAAGAAACACCCGCCAGCCCCCCGGCGCCCCAAAAAAATAAAAACGCTTGGAATGGAATGATGTCGAGTTAGCAGCCCTCTACACCCGGAGCAGGGCACTTGCCCTCCTCATCAATGTCACTCATTTCCCTGAACTGTCGTACAGTTGAGGCATTTTTTGTTTATATTATTGTTGATGCTCTCATGCAATGCACACAAGCTAGGCTATAGGTGACCTTGTGTGCAGGCCAGTTGCCACATGTGTGCATGTGCATGTCAGATCTGGTTCCCATGTCAGCAACAGGACCGGGAAGCATTGAGGCAGAAGATAGGATCTGAGCCAGCGTGACACTGAATTCTCATGCCCTTCACATCATTCAGCACTCCCTGTATTGTTCGTCACAATATTCTGTAAGAGTAATAGAAAATACGCTATGGGCAGATATACTATATTTCTGCATTCCTAAATTCCGATAATGCATGTTTTGACGTTCATCAGTTTACTGGTACAAAGTAAACTGAATAGGAATAGAAAAAATGACTAACAAGGAAACAACATCCAAGAATTCTCTCAGCAGATGGGCTTCAGTGTCGTCAAGCAGACCCAGCACCTCTGTGGGGGCATTCGTTCCACGCCGCTCATCCATCATAGAAGCTTGGACACACAAACAGGGTTATCTCTGCAACTGCTTGCTCCATACTGGGGACAGTGTGGAGATGGGTCCTCCCATCTCGGTCAGAGCAATAGGGAGCACTGAAAGAGCAGTGGTGGTGGTGGGAGTTGATGAGGATGGAAGAGCGAATCGGCGACAATGACAGATGTGTTGAGTCCTGTTGCATTGGATTTGTTCCAAGTCGCTCATCAGCATCTCTGAGCAGATGCTGACACCATCCTGCCAGCGGTTCCCTGCTTGTGCCAAATATTAGTGGTTTGTAAGTTAATACAAAATAAACAATAACCCAGAAGAAAATAAAAAAAGCACATTTCCAGTGGCAGAATGAACCGTAAACAAAACAATCTGAACGTCTGTGGCTGGCAGTTCAATAACGATTTTGTTATGCCATTTGGGCTTGTGGTTGAGGACAAGGCCACATTTATGCATCCCATTTAAATACACACCAACATAAAAAGATAAAGAATATGAAAATACTGGTCCAAGTATTGACAGTCTGTTGAACAAACCCTGGCTTCAAACCTTAACATCAGGGAGTGAGTCACACGCGCATCGCTCCGGACCCATTGTGAGCCTGACAGCGGCGGAGGCTTGGAGGTCCTTGGGCTCAGCTAGACAACAGGCTTTGTCACCAAGCGGAAACGCTCCTGGAGGTCAAGCCGTGCCTTCTCTTCACCATGATGACTTTTCTCCAGGCAAGAGGCTTTAATGTCTATAACGAGGGCTCTTGTTTGACCTTGATGCATGCTTTGGACCGCTAAAACCGACCCACTGAAAGAAGACTAGGACAAGGAACCCCCCCACACGGGCCCAGTCAACCCTTAAGATGGGGTGGTAGCATCGTTCATTAGGCATATGCTGTGGGTGTTACAGATCTGAAGCCTTGCTGAAGAGGACAGCCGCCGACTGTTTATTGTATTCGTAAGATTAATCTGCCTGCCACCGTGGCCAATGAATGAAAACCAAACCGTGGACAACACATTTGAAACAAACAATTTATTTGTTTTGACAGCCGTGTTAAAACTCTGCAGCTGAGCCCTGTGGGGTCTGCTGGTGGATGCTGGGATAAGTAACACTAGTCCCCATGGGATGGGGACTATCCCATGGGGAGGATGAACACTGATTTATGATTCACGCCAAAGTCCCGGGCCAATTCCAGATCCCGCCAGAGAAGTTGAACTCATTAATTAGAATGATAGGGGTGTAACGATTCATGCGATGCATCGATGAATCGATTGTCAGTCCTACCGATTCAACTAAATCGATCTGCTAAAATAAATAAATAGAATGAATCGCTTTGGCTTCACCAATAATCGATATAAATGCTTTAAATCGTATGAATCGATTATGATTAATGTTTTAAGACTTAGTTTACACGTTTATTTTGTGAAGTGCAGCTCGGTAATCCTTAACTCTGTCATCAGCTAGTCAGCTTGCAAGGAAGTCCAACGAGAGTTTTTTTTCTCCCTCACCCTCTACTGGTGCATTTCAAACATGGCAGAGAGCGGCAGCGAGATTGTTAATGCACCAGCAGACTTGAAATCCAATGTGTGGAAGCATTTTGGCTTCGCAAAGAATAATGGTAAAATTTACAAGGGGTGTCACATTATTGCATGTTTATTTCATGGATATAGAATTTTGGTTCAAAGTTACTGAATCGAATAGTGGTTTACAGAATCGAATCGAATCGTTCCAAAAATAAAAAATTGTCCTTGAATCGAATCGCCAACTACTGAATCGTTAATCGAATCGTCTGAAGCCAAAGATTCACACCCCTATAGAACACCTTCGACCTAACAATCTGCCCTTCTCCTCCCCCCGACAGGGCCGTGAACTGACTGATGTTCACGAGGGCCTGTGGTACATTGGCTCTCTCCGTAACCCTGCTCCCAGTGTCTGACCATCACTTTGATGCTTTCTCTCTCCCCTTGAAGTCCTCCCCCTCCCTCCTCCGTACTCCTCACACTCAGAATCCATGCAGGCTTGTAGAGCGGTGTTCAGGCAGCTGACAGAAAAACGGAAGACATCAGAATTTCCTCATGATCTCTCACTACCTTCACCTCCTCTCAGACTTCACCTGACTGTGTGAGCAGCCTTCTGCCAGAGCAAATTCACCTCTACTGCCTCCTACCCCAGGAAACTGTCTTCCATGTTCTCTTCCCTCCCCCCCCTGCGCCCCTCCCCTTCCCAGCTCCCTCACAGCTGACGACTTTTTTGCCTACTTTACCAAGAAGGTGAAGGACATCAGCTCCTCTTTTATCCACACCTCTTTTTATACCCACTTTATCCTCTGAATATGAACAGAAAAGTCATGTCCAACCACTCCACCACCTGCCCCTTGACCCGGTCCCCTCCTCCCTTCTCCAGGCTATCTCAAACGACATTCTGCCATCCCTCACCACTCTCAGCAACTCCTCTCTCAATTCCGGCCATATTCAAACGTCCTTCAAGAGTGCTAGATTCCAGCCGCTCTTAAAGAAACCGGTCCTCGACAACACTGCAATCAAGAACTAAAGACCGGTATCCATTCTTTCATTCCTTTCTTAATCTCTGGCAGTTGTTTTGCACCGAGAACATCACAAAGGTGGTACGATCCTTCAGATTTGCCCTTTTCAACATCCGCAGGATCCGGCCCTTCCTCCCTAGGGACGCAGCTCAACTCCTGGTCCAAGCCCTCGTCATCTCCCGCCTCAACTAGAGCAACTCGCTCCTGGCTGGACGTCCGCCCTCCGTGATCAAACCTTTGCAACTCATCCAGTACGCTGCAGCAAAACTTGTGTTCAACAATACAATTTTTTTTCCATGATAGTCCCCTCTTCTGTGACCTCAACTGGATCCTGAAGTAGCTCGCATCAGATTCAAGACGATGGTAGTGGCCTACAAGGCGGTCAACGGAACTGCCACTCCTACCTCCAAGTGTTGGTCAGTCCGCACATCCTCCGTACAACCCTCTTATAAACGTATTTTATCTTTGTACGCCTTGGCAATTAATGTACACACTTATTGTATGTACGTCCTCACACTTAAAAATAGAACTTATCATCGTGTCATATCTTATCCTTGCTATCTTTACTGTATACGGGTAATGGGTTAACCTAGTTAACCTAGTAAGTGATTGGCACATGTTTCAGAAGAATATAAGGTGAGACCAACATGGTTGGCACGGGGTCAGCTGATGACCAGCATTGCGATGGACGCCGTAAGGATGCCGGTTGACTCATTTTTATAAATAACGATGAATAACGTTAAATGCAAGAGCACAGCACAGAGGCGCATAGGAATAATGACAGTTATTTCTCTTCACTGGATTTATGAAAAGAAGTGTCCCTGCCTGCAGTCTTAACCTCTCCAGTTTCTCCGTAGAGGTGACAATGGGGGAAGGCTACGATGGAACAAACACCCTGAGTAGCAGGTGTGTTAGTTCCTTCAGAGTTGAAAAACTATCGATTTCATCTCCTGGAGACAGTCTCGCTCATGCACACACACACACACACGCACGCACGCACGCACGCACGCACGCACGCACGCACACGCACGCACACACAAAGGGTACAGTGAGAGCAGGAAACAACCGCAGCTGTTGACAGTCATCTCTCTGTCCATTCCTACTGTCATGGCCATTCTTTCTGTGCTTCCTGCCCAACCATCCCCACCCAGGCCACTGGGATCGCCCCCCCACCAGATGCTCGAACCCAGCTGGTCACAGCAGAGTGAGGGGCTGGGCCACACACACGTTCAGCAGACCTGGTGGTACCTCCTATTCCCTCCCCTCCAAACTCAGGAACTCAAGACGGAATAACAAATCCAGGGGAGGGGGGCAACCCGTCCACTACTTGATACACTATGTTGCCCATCACTCACACACACACACACACACACACACACACACACACCACACACACACACACACACACACACACACACACACACACACACACACACACACACACACACACACACACACACACACACACACGATGTACTGCTCACCCCCAGGTCAACTTGACTAAAGCTTACACATATCAATTTAAATGGTTATGCAAAATGTGTACCGATGCGCATGGCTGTTATTTTTAGCCATCCAACTGTATGGTAATGTATGCATTACCATACAGTTGGTTGGAGGGCAAATGTATGGTAATGAAGGTTAAAAGCTCACACTATGCATGTAAATCTTGTGTTTACATTATAATTAGACCAGACTAATCTACCAGCACTATCGTGCGAATCGAGACGTATTTGAGGTGACGTGTCTTCCAATGCACTCATAATTATCGATGGATTCCCAGTACCCTTCTCCTCCAAAGTCAAGAGCCTCGGCGTCATCCTGGACAACACCCTCTCATTCGCACCCCATATTCACAACATCACCCGGACTGCATTCTTCCACCTCCGCAACATCGCCAGACTCCGCCCATCACTGACCCAATCCAGCGCTGAAATCCTAGTTCACTCATTTGTCACATCACGCATAGACTACTGCAACGCCCTCCTCACCGGACTCCCCACCAAACTTATCAACAGACTGCAGATCATTCAGAACTCAGCCGCCCGGATCATCACCCGCACCAAATCATCACCCGCACCAAATCATCTGACCACATCACCCCTGTCCTCATTCAACTTCACTGGCTCCCAGTACACTACCGCATCCAATACAAAACCCTACTCCTCACCTACAAAGCTCTCCACAACCTAGCCCCCAGTTATCTCTGCGACCTCCTCCAAGAATACACTCCCTCCCGCTCCCTCCGCTCAACCTCTGCTGGACTACTATGTATCCCCACATCACGACTCACTTCAATGGGTGCCCCGGTCATTCAGCTGTTCAGCACCCAGGCTCTGGAACTCCCTTCCCCCACACATAAAACAGTCAGACACCATTTCAACCTTCAAGTCACAACTCAAAACTCACTTGTTCAAACTCGCACACAACGTCTAACTGATCACTGTTTTGATTGTTTTTTTTTTATTTATTTCTTATTGCTTATGTTTATTTATTTATTTATTTTTTCCACAATGTCTTGCTTTTTAAAAAATGTATGATGACTATATGCTCTGTAAGGTGACCTTGGGTGTCTTGAAAGGCGCCTCTAAATTAAATGTATTATTATTATTATTATTAATGGCTTCCGAAATTGATGTCAAGGAAAAAAAAATGCATTCAAAACATAACACTGTTGTCTGAAGAGCAAACAGACGATGTTAAATAAAAAAGAAACACGTGTATTTGACGGCTCAAAAATGATGAAAAAGACACAGGGTCATGGCACCAATTCAGTTTTGTGAACCTTTCTTGCACATAAAGAAATGCTAAGTGTGACCTGATCTATTGTTCTGAAGTCCTCTTCGTTATTCACGTCTCCATTCGTCTCTGCTAATCTCCTTTGGCATCCTGACTAAAGCTCCACACCGCTGCCTGGGATGCTGCAGCCGCGGTGCAGGGCTGTATCCAAGCGTTGCATAATGCTAATCTTTTGATTTGCCAAGTCGAAGGTTAGCCATGCCGCTCTCGCTGCTTCTCAGAGTGTTTCCGTATCCCGACTGGGAACAGATTGTTCAGAAATAATCATAATAACAGAGGCTGAAAAATCACACACAACTGCCAATTTATTTTTTCGCAGTAATTTAATCATATGCCGCCCCGGGCCAGGAGTTTAAAGCAAACACTCCGAGTGCTGAAACTATTCTATTTGACGGCGTTTGATTGTTTGAAAAGCTGTGTGCAGTGTGTTTGCAGTGTGTGTTTGTGTGCTCTCAGTCTGTGTGTGTGTATGTGTGTGTGTGTGTTTCCTTTTGGTAGTGGAAAGTTTGTATGTATCTCGTGCTTGGCAACAAACATTTAATTAAAGAGGGACGTGAAGACAATCATGGATTAAATGAGGCCAGAAATCAACCGGTGTCCTTGTCTCATTAAACGCACAGGTGGGACACCACCCGCCACCTCATGAATACGGCCGTCGCACAGCCGTGTCCTGCGTCAGCCGTTACCACACGGACGACAAAACAACTCTTTCAAGTCTCTGCACGTGGTTTTATATAGATAAGTGTTTATACGTGAAAACTATTCCCATGAGCGCCAATGTTTGCCTCTGGGGTCAGATGGTACCATCATTTCCTCTTTGTCATTCATGTTGAGCGAACAATAGGGTTATTATTCGCTCAGTTTGCCAAGGCAATAGCACATGAGCTTTGAGGGTTGAGCCCAGGAAGGCTAGCGAACTGCTATTGCATAAGCTAATGGTGATCCTTTAATAAAACTAAATTAAACAAAACAATCTACATCTACATCAGGACAGCTTTTTACATATTGAAACCCTGTGATTTTTTTGGCTCGAATTTGAACCATTAACTTCCCCAGTTTTGTCAGCTGGAAAAAAAAACATTTTAAGAAATATAAGTTGATATTTTGGGTGTATGAATGTAAAACCCCTCTGAGAGCAATATTTCATGATAGAGACTTTTTTATAAAAAAGTTGAAATTTAAAATAAAATAATTTGTGCTGTCAAGCGATTAAAATATTTAATCGCGATTAATCACATTAATGTCATAGCTAACTCACGATTAATCACACATTTTTTTCTATGCTAAATATCCCCTGATTTCTTTGTCCCATTAATTGTTCTAATTTTAATGCTCTTATCAACATGGAGAAGTGCATCGGCTTGCCTTGTGCAAATGTTTTTTATTGATAACAACATTGGCAGATTACTGATCAAAACAGGACGATACAAAAAAAAGAGCCTATAGTGCAATTAAACGATGAACATAAAAACATACTGCCTTGAACATAGCAGTCAGGCTACTGCTTCTTTGTTTTGAGCCAAAGAAAAATAAAATAATAATAATAATAATTTGCGTCAATCGCGCGATAAAAAAAAATTAACGCCGTTAAAATTGGTTTGCGTTAACGCCGCTAATAACGCGTTTAACTGACAGCAATAAAAATAATACAAGAAAAAAAACACGCAACGGGTGTTCATCGTAACAGAGGCTGTTACTCACATAAGCTCTAGCCTTGCAAGCTTAGAGCGCTCAAAGCGGAATTCTGCTGAGCAACAGGCCGTGGCAGTTTGATTTAGTAAGCAACGCATCTGTTACAATTAATCTCAAATTAGCCTGAAGTTGCTGCCTGACAGCTCCGTCAACACAACCTCCGACTGCATTAAATCAAGGTGTAAATCCTTCTGCTGATCACTTTGAAGCCTGACAGTCAGTCTCCCTACCTCTGGCCACGCA
Organism: Gadus morhua; assembly: GCF_902167405.1. Taxonomy (NCBI): domain Eukaryota; kingdom Metazoa; phylum Chordata; class Actinopteri; order Gadiformes; family Gadidae; genus Gadus; species Gadus morhua. The sequence continues at coordinate 12,765,596 of NC_044048.1, read as the reverse complement.
CATGACATTATCTGATCTGCCGAGCATGACAGGCAGCAGAATGTCTACAGTAAGTGAAAAGGCTTCTCGCGTGCACTCAAGGCTACGATGCGAAAACATCCTCAAAAGGACATTAAAAATAACCTTTCCTATGCCCTCTCGACAACAGCTAATGTTGCCGAGATAAGGCCACTTGTGTTCTTTAAATCCATGCAGAGTTCAAGGCTGAAGTTCCTGTGGCCCGTAGCATGTTTGGCTAACTTCATTACTGCTGGTCTGCCAAATAATAGCCTGTCTCTCCCCTCCAGTCAGAGCAAATGCTATTGCGTTTCGTTTGCCTTTGAATGCACTTGCATTGGTAAGCATGGCAGTGGGGTTAGGGTGTTAGACTGCCAGGCTAAGTAGTGGGATTGATCCGAACTCCCCGCATTTTGCCCTGCAGGTAGACTGCAGGGCAAAATGCATAACTCCGTCCTGATTGACATGTATCTGAATTCAGTGGAAGTCGCTTTGGATTAAACCAGCTGCTAAATTATTCCGTCCCTCAATGTAGGCTATAGTGGCTGGACGGCAGCGTGAATGTATAAGGGTTTTTTATACAATAGCACCAAAGAAATCTCGAATAAACGGTCGGTTGGTATGAATCATTTTGTAGCACCACAAACACTTCAACCATAACAATAAGGGCCAATTATTCATGGTGTTCATCTATCAACCTGAACATCATGGTTCCAAAAACCCTTCCCTTCACAAACACACACACACACACTCTAATGGTACACATTGCGAGCAGCACACACTCACTTACGCACAATCTCATGCTGTCAAGTGTCATTTGTGCTTTACAAAAGTTAGTACTCCACTCACTGCTCCCTGCCTGTTTCCACTGGCAGCTCCACCAGCATCGCTCTACCCACTGAACAGACCCGGCCAGCCGCTTAGACCGAGGGAAGGAATTCTTGGAAACTGAGGAACTATTATAAGAAATATAATGGATAGAAATGTGTGCCTTGTTGTATTGATAGGCCACTTTTGGCATTCCTATCTCAACTATTGACTATAATAATCCAACCAAACCATGCAATCTATGCCAATGGTATTCACTGTATTCAGAGAAATTATGAAGAAAAAGTGATTTCAATGGAGATTCTGCTCCATCAAAACTTAATGAGCAGTCCACCGTATAAAGGATTAAATATATAACAGTGTCCTGAAGTCAAATCCTAACATGCATTTGACTTCAATCTTTATTTCGGAGCGCAGACCAGAGCTTGCCAGCGACCCTGCTGGAATCTCCTCAGAATTCACTCAGGCAATCAGAGAGAAATCCTTTGATATATCTAAGTATCGTCTCCTCACCTAAGCAGTACATAGATCATTAGAGTCATGTCCGGAAAGTCTGCCATAACAGGATTAAGAATATCTGGATTTAAGGAATACTTTTATTCCCTGGTTGAGTGATTACGAGACAGAGAGCAAATTAGGGAGAGTCAAAGCTCGGAACATGTGATCCCTTTCCCCAGAACGCAAATCAAAGGCCAACATGCTGTAGGAGACACAAGATAATTGCAATTGCAAAACAAAGTTATCTTCTCACACACACACACACACACACACACACACACACACACACACACACACACACACACACCACACACACACACACACACACACACACACACCACACACACACACACACACACACACACACAAATGTTTTGTGTGTCTCCAATCCTTAATCTATCCAAGCGCAATGATTTCTTATCTCCGGGGCCAGGCCCTGGTGTCTTCAGACCACACGCTACGGCTGCACCCCCTGACCGAGACCCCGCTGACGGTAACCGATCTCCACCTCCACAAGCCTCTCTCACGCTGTGGCAAGGAAATTAAAGCCAATAGAACGCTGTTTCGCTCTGCCTGGAGTGTTTTATTTATGTTATACGTTTTCAAAAATGTAGTTATCCCAAGGCTCGGGAGCTGGGTAGCAGAGTTCTAACAAGAGAGACGTGATGGAGCGCCCACTTCACAACATGTGGGTGGCCTGTTCGGTCACTGGTCAGGCTTACTTGCATATCAAATATGTGAATTAAGAGAAAAAGAAAGGATGGATTCATTACAACTAATGAGAGTAACAATAACTGTGTTGTAAAGATAATAATAAATATCCCTGTTGTAGATATGGCTGTATGTGAAGTAACAATTCTGTTACCCCCCGATATTCTGGTTGTCAAATCTTGAGAACTGCATGCGACGAACGAAACTTGACCAACCCAAATCAATCTTAGGGATTTTGTGCCCTCTGCTGGTTAAATATTCTTACTGTAATAAGACGGTAATAACGCAAACAGAAAAAAAGGTGGCCATGTAAAAACGATATAGATATCCATTACACATCTATGCGTAATGGATAATACAAAAATACTTGGATTTCACCCGTGACTTGGTGACTTTAGAGATCCTTTAGTTTCCTAGTTTCCTTTAGTAATTCAGTTAGATTTTTCATTTTTCATTTCATGTTTTGGGTTCTCTTCTATACTTTCAATATTTTCAAAATGAAGAAGACCATTGGTTGATTATCTCTTGGTATTGACTGGGGAAGGGGCAGTCATTAATGAAAACTCAGAGTGAATTAAAATCCCAAATGAATCCTCGCTGACCACTTCAGCAACTATAAAAACCCACAACATCATTAAGTGTGCAGACAGACACACTTAAGGGAGGAGATACGTTTAAAGATTCTCCGGGGAAGCTGAAAGTCAAAACAACGCCAGCTCCCATCCAGCTGCTGGACTGAAGCCGAGACTCAGTCGGCAGCACGGCCACGGTTTAGGGACAGAGGCGAGATCTCCCCTGGACTGCCGGCCCCTCGATTGGGGGAACATAAAAGGCATTCAGGGGCTAAAGAGAGAGGCTGGTGCATATCAGTTCAAGGCCTCTCCTCTGGTTGTCAGCGGACGATGACATATGCTCTGACAGCACGTCCGAGTACAAACAAGCTCCCCTTTCATCGGGTAAAAGACCTGACAGTCCCCCAACGACTTGGCAAGCACCAGAAGGATAGATCACACTCTGCCAAGCCCAGGATGAACCCCCCAAGGTCTACTGGAGCTGGATGCCAGACCTTTGGTAGATGCTTGCAGACAAGAGTGTTTATAATTAAGCTAGTATACCATATACAAACACTTTACACTTAACAATAAGAGTATACTAATTAATGATTTCTCATGATTAACAAAGGCAGTAATAAGCATGAATGAACAGTTTATTAACAGTTAACCAATGGTCTAGTTTTCATTTAATAATGGTATTCATGTATAAGGTATTCATTCATACATAATTAAATATGGTTAACCCTAACACTACACCTAACCCTATCCCAAGCTAATGCTATAAATAATGTTTGATTCTGAATGAACTCATGTTAGTTAATGGATAATTGCTTTACCCTTTTAGAACAGAGTAACCAAATATTATTAATTACCAGATATAATAATTAGTCTTACTATTTGTATCTCCTTGTCAGCACACATGGGGTTTGGCAGTTGAGGTTGAAAAAAGATTGCAGTAGGTAAATTAGTCACACCGTTCATTTATTATACAAATCTCTATTATAACTCTGTACTGCTCACGGAGCTCATAAGAAACGATACAAGATCACATAGATAAGAGTGACCAATAAATAGAAAAGATAAATACAGTCAGAAATAAACAATTACTCCCTCACCATCACCAATCATTCATTCATTTTGGAAATTTCACATTGTTCATTAAATAAGACGATAATTTCCTGCCACAGGCCACTTGGGCAGAAACACACCTTTCCAGGACACAAGAAAAGCACACAAATGAATCTGTCCAAAAAAAAAGTATACAATTATGGCGTACCATAATAGGGTACATGGCGGAAGTGCAACAGGATGTAAGGGTAACCGGGGGCGCACTGGACCCTGGTTACCAGAGCAACCACCTGGTTTACCAGAGCAACCACCTGGTTACCAGAGCAACCACCTGGTTAGCAGAGCAACCACCTGGTTAGCAGAGCAACCACCTGGTTAGCAGAGCAACCACCTGCTCCCCCTCGATCGGTTACAATGGCCTACTCACTTGAATTTCCCGCTCCAAACATGGAAATGAAAGCAAAGCGTTTTATTCCTTTGCCACAATCTTATGATCATGGTTTCAAAGAAAAGACGTTATGAAACGGGAGAATATTAGCAGCATTCCCGTATCCTACTTTGATGAACTTCTGAAGATGAACTTCAAAGTGGAATGTAAAAAAAGGACATGCATAGAGTGGAATAGCATAAAAAAGTGTGCAGCAGCGCAAAACATGAGAGGACAGGAGATGCACTAGTATTGCTTATGTGGAGAACATCCCTCTCTGAGGTTCCCCTCCGATTCCATTAAGAACTCTCCTTCGATTTAGTTAAAAAGCAACAAAATAAACTCAACAATCACAGCGGGTCCATTCTAGTGCCATCAACTACAATGTCTAACTGTTTAGGAAAACCAAAAAAATAAAACACGTAAACGCCCTTTTTCTAATGAAGTAACTCTCCGTCGAGAGTTCAAACTGACCGTTTATCGAGACTCACCGATCACACAACCACCATTTTCTCCCCCCCTTTAGTTCAGATAGACACCCCCGTAAATTCCCATTGAACCAAATAAGGCTCACACAGTCGCATATAACCCATTAAATCCCCTGAAATGTGTGATTTGTGTGTTTTGTGTTACAGTAACTCGGCTTCGTCGTTGTCGTCTTCGGATCCAGAGGGCCCTTGTCTGACCTCCTCGTACCACTTGTTGGTGAGAGTCTTCATCTGGATACGGCCGTGCAACAGATCCTAGGGGACACACACACACACACACACCAAACACACACACACACACACACGGTGATGCAGATGCATGTGGAACACACTCGTACGCGCAGCACCGCAGATTCTGGGATTATGCAGCTCTAAGAGCCGTAGGGGTTTGAAACTAAAGACCAGGACGTTCATAAAAAGCAGAGTCATTAAAAGCAGAGTCATGCTTCTAACAATAGCTATGGATATTTGAATCAGATCCTATAGGTATAACAGTTGTGATTATTTGAACAATAGGTTGACAAACAAACAATTATTAATTGAAATGTTTTAAAAAGTAAACCAAAATTCCCCTCGCATCTAAGCTTCCCCTCACTGCCTGCTGTGGCAGACAACAAACCAATTTACACTCTTATCTCGCCCCCAATAGCTCCAAGGCCACGCCTCCAGCCCAACCAATGAGCTTCCTTCACCAGAACAGCAAGCAGGGTCCCAGAGGGGGGTTGACCCCAATCTCCACCAATGGCATAGCAGGGGGCTCAACCCCTGGGGGGCGGCTCATTGGAAAGGCCCATTAACAGTATTGTAGGGCATTCTTCCCACGTAGACACAGACGCCCCAACCCACCACCTACTGTATGGCATTCTCTGCACGTAGACACAGATACCCCCACCCACACCACCACTACCTACCTCCTGGGTGAGTCTGCGCGTGAAGAAGGGGTTGAGGTACTTTGCGTCCAGCCACATGAAGCCCTTCAGATCCTGTCTCTGGTAGATGTGCGTCTCGTACTCCTCCTCCGTCAGCTCCGAGATGTGCTCCGACTCCAACGCGTTGCCCTGATTGGACGGGGAGGGAGAGGAGGGAAAACAAAGGAGAGGGGCAATCAGAGAACACAGGGAAAAGAGGAAAAGGCAAGGGATACAGAGGCGGGGCGGGAGAAGAGAGAGGGATAGATGTATGTTTAATGGTGCAATGGTGGGCTTTGAAGACGAAGGAGTTCACACAAAGCGCACTGATAGTAAAGACTACGTGATTAAAGACTGGGCACAGTGTCACTGGCGTTTCATGCGGTTCAATCTGGATCCTTAAGAACCCAAGTAGCTGGGAAGCTCGTAGATGACCAGAGCCTTTCAGTTTTCCTCTAGCGGTTCTGCCTACAGTACCAGTGACATACTTGAGTTTGAGAAGTTTTTGCACTTTGTGCACTGCAGATCTAATAGAACGAGAGTGACCGTCACCCCCCCAGACCCACAAACACCTAATTCAGAACCCTTCACTTCCACTCGGTGTTGTGGATGAGTTGATCGAAGCCGACACGTTCTGGTGGCTTAAGGGCCAACCCCACAGCACTAGTGTGTGTGTGAGTCAGTGAGCATGTGTGTGAGAGTGTGCGTGCGTGCGTGCGTGCCTGCGGCTGTGTATGGCTGTGTGCGTGCGTGCGCGCGCGCGTGCCTGCGGATGTGTGAGCCCCCACATCGCCCACTGAACCCCCGAGCGGCTCCGTTCCTCACCATCTTCTCCGTCTTGCTGAGGGTCACGTCCTTCTTGCTCTTCCTGCGTGTCTGGCTCTCCTCGATGTCCATCAAGCGGATAAGAGGCATGGTGCCGCCCCCAAGGATCAGGATTGTGAAGAGGACGATGATGATGGTGGTGGTCCCGATCAACTGGCGCTTCTCCAAAGGCTCCAGGCCCAGGTGGAGGCTCAGGGCGTAAGGGATGGCCCCGCGAAGACCTGCGGTATGAGACGACAATAAGACGAGCGGCCATGGTGGTGAAATGCGCCATTGAAAAGGTTGGAGGCTGACGTCATGTGACAAAGCACGTACAGGGTCCTTCGTCGTGGACCTGTTTAAAGACATGCACAACTCGGGCTGCCCCTTAAATCGCATATTAATTTAAAAATTTAGATTTCGGGGTGATGCAATTAAGAATCGTGAAGGTCACATTTGCATTTAAAAAAAAAAAAAAAAAGGCCAGCAATTATAAAAGCAGAATACATTTTGCATGCCATTATTTCGAAAATGGAAAGCAGCTGCTTTGTTCAAATAGTTTTTTTCATAAACCTTCGGCACATAAGGATATTAACTGAATATTACCCCAATGAATAATAAACAGTCACAATAGCGGGGCGAAATAGTCGCCAAGATGGTTTTTGTCCTACTGGCTCACCGCTGAACCACATGATGAACATCATCTTAGGACTGATCTTGGTTTCCCTGAAGAAGTTGAGCAGGAAGGACAGAGGGAAGATGTTCACGGCTCGCCCAAGAAGCACCAGGAACTTGGGGAGAGAAGGTTTGGTCTCAGTCACACTCAGGGTCACACAGAGTTAAGGGAACAACGTTTAAGGTGGGGGAATGTAGCATGTGGCGGGGGTCCTCACTATGCACCAGATGACGAAGGAGAATTCAAAGTTGTGCGGGAAGCTGAAGATGGAGAGCCCGAGGAACGCAAACACGCACGTCTCTGTAGGCGGGGAGAAAACAAGGACAATTTGGAAGAAAATAAGCATTATTCAGCCATTTTTTCTCAAGAAGAGGTACTTGCAAAAGGAAGGATTGCAGAAAACAATCAAACGAATTTGGTAAATCTTCCCAACGAATGACAAAAATTTCCAGGTGAGCAGAAGCCACTGTTTAGAATACAATAGAACAGAATCCTCTTTATTGTCATAGCATAGTACAGTGGAATTTAAATGTCATCCAGCCGGTGCGATTCACAACAACACATTTTTTCATATATAAGAAAGCTAGAAAATATATGTTTCTCACTCAACTAAGTATTTGCATGATCCCTTTAATGTTCAGGTTCCCCCCCAGACTGCAGGTGACCCCAGGGTGACTCACCACACATGAAGGCTACGGAGCGCAGGGTCTGCTGCATCAGGATCTGGGTGACCGGGGACAGGTTGTGATGCGTGTAGTGAGACATGACGATCCCAGAGAACAGGATGGACATGATGCCTGCGGCCAGGGCAAAAAAGGCATTAACAGAGAACCCCAAAAATGCTGTTGTCTCAGGAACGGCATCGGTTTTTGTCGTTGATCACATGGGTGTTACCCACCCGATAGTTTGATGCCTTCTGCCAGGCCGTAGGGAAGGTAAGCGAAAATTATCATCACGGCAAACTCCAGGGAAGGAGTCTTCCTGAGGTCAAAGTGTTTGAGACACTGGTCCACAAGTTAAGGTGTCAAAACATGGGTGCAGATCACAGCAATTAGACACACAATGATTATCTATCCATTTCAGGTGCAGTGAAAAGGTTTGAAAATGGTGGGCCGTAATTAATTTTCTAAGCACATAACAATCTTCTTTATAGTATGACTAGATGTCATGGCAAACACTTTCAGTTGCCTGACTAGTTCAGTTTAGACTTTCATATACAACATTTCTCCTGTAATATTGGAGTTTCTTAATATCTTAAAGACTTGGATGCCAAACCCTCACTCTATATAAAACATCAAGATGACCTGATTTACCATTTGGCAAGGGAAAAGCCGCCACCACACACACACACACACACACACACACACACACACACACACACACACACACACACACACACACACACACACACACACACACACACACACACACACACACACACACACACAGTATGGATACAAAGGCAGAGATGAGTCCTGTCAGAGTGCCCAGGGCAGCGGAACCAAAGAACATCTTGAGGAAGTAGCCCAGCGCCTGCACAAACGTCTGCCAGCCCGAAACCGTGGCGTTGTTGGACTGGGAGAAGAAACCTTCGGCTGTACTGCGAAAAGATAAACACAGGCACACGCAAGGAGAAAAGTGACACCTGAGACGTACAGAGAAAGTGCCTTCATTCACGACGAGGGCACCTTTATGCACTTGTTGCTGCAATACAGTGGTCTGCCTCTAGATGGAGTGGTTGCCGAGGCCTTTGTCCTCGTCCGCTGGGTCAACCCTTTTTCGAGGACAACCGAGCTGACCACATAATCACACAACAGTTAACCTTTTGTCGGCTAGCCCGGCGCGGATCGCGTGACTGACGTGGCCAGGTAAGGAGAGACGTCTTACGGTGAGGCCAGGTGTCCTGGAAGGCCAGTGGAAATTAGGCGATAACAGCTGACAAAGTGCCAGGGTGCATGTGAATGAGCCGGCCTTTTAATAATTCATCCCCGTTTGTCCTCCTCTACCGTTCAGGGGTGGGACACCTGAGGGGTTGATCACATTAGGGCAGGTGTGAAGAAGACAGGGCGGGAGAAAAAACGGACAGGATGACAGGTGACACATAAAAAACATCGGACCCGCCCGGTTTCTGTCAAAACGTGTTTCTCGGGAGTGTGTTGCAATCATGTAGCGAAAATATTTTCTTGATTAAAACCTGTCAAAAGTGTGAAACCCTGTGAAACAGATAGTGGACGGTATGCCGTGTCGCAACACATCGGAACACGGCCTAGGATCGGACGCGACTAGAGTTCCGGAAAGCAACATCCGAGATAACGACGAGATGCAATCTGATTTGGTGGTGAACATTTAGTGCGGGTGAGGAACGCCTGCTGGTGTCGTCAGCGTCACGCGTGATTCGTCGCCCGCTCCTCTCCCTTGTAAGATGCTGTCAATCACGGGAATGTGCTAGCGGGGAGTGATGGAAAGAGAGAAGATGACGAATAAAGACAGAGATACAGGAGACAATAAGCTACATAGAAGAGCGGGAGACAGAAAGAAAGAGGAGAGAAAGAAGGAGAGATAGTTAAATGGCACATTTCCACCGGAGGGTGCGGGTCGGTTCAGTCTGCAAAGGTGCGGCACGGATCGCGTTTCCAACGCCAAAAGTGGGCGTGATCCGAACTGAGCCGTATTGGGCCGTACTCGTCTCACAGTACACCTCCGTTGGGGTACTGAGACGGCTGAAAGGGTGCCGGCAAGTTTGAGCTACACACGCCGTCCGTTGATTGGTCGACAGAATCGCACTTCCGTGTGACAGGGGGATAATAAGAGACAAACGCATCACCCGCAAGGTATTTCTGGACGAAAACGGCGAAAGCTTTGTTTATTGAAGAAAATGTCGCGCAAAAGTATAACCATCCTTCTTGACCGTCCTACGTTGTTGCTCTTGTTCATTGTGCGCGTTTTTCTTTTTATTTGGATTTATTAGCACGTTACAGAGTGTCGGGCCGCTATGCGATCACGATGCTTATGTAATTGCCGCGGCTATCGCCATACGGCATAAACCCTGCCCTACCATAAGGGTACTGTCGGCGGTGGAAATGCGAGCCTTAACTGAGCTGGGCTTTACCACACCCTCACTACTGGCTTAGGCGTCCTGGGTCTGAAGCGTACCCGCCACTTTAGAGATATCGAATAAGTGACTTTGCACTATGAATGGTTATTGGCTCAGTTGGATTAGTTGTGTCTGTGCAGCTCTCAGCAATCATCATTAATAGAGATTGATTAGTTGTTTCAGAGTAGTCTGATGTTATACAAATGAATTGCATCAATATGATCTAAAATCTATGACAATAACGAGATATACTAGAAGTCCTACAAATAACCTAACTGTGTGTTTGTGGGTTTGTGCATTCTTGTGCGCGTGTGTGGAACCCAAGTCGATTGATGACATTGTCTATGTTTAGATGTTCAGAGATAAGAGAGGAGATTATCAGCGATGAAGTTTGTTTATTGCACCTCTCGCGATGTAGACGCGTAACCAAATTGGTTGGTTGGACATTCACTGACATCCATTATATTCTTAACAGGTGTATGGCAGAACCATAGCAGTATTTTTTGTCCAACGCAGGTAAGCGCATAGAAACAGCCCAGGCCAGGTAGCTTCCTCCAATAGCGCCCACAAAGGAAGAAATCCACAGGCTTAGATTCTGTGTTTACAAGCCACTGCGCTGGCTCACAGACTTGGAGACTGAATCGAGTCATTAAAATTATGTGCGTTTTAGGCAGTGGGATAATTCTGAATTCTGATTGCAGGGATACATTTCAATGAGTCTTGAGGGGAAGGGTCAGAGGGTGTATTTTCGTTTACTGATTTGAAACACAGCAGAAGCATTGACTTGAATTCTTGATTCAGAACAATCTTCCATGGATCACTTTGGAATAAAAATTAAGTGCTCATTTTTTTGATGCAAGAATGTACGTAGACGGGATGGTCAACTGAACACAAATTTATCTAAAATAACATTTAACATACAACAGTACTAACTGCTTGCCTCTTAGTCTCTGTCTGGGAACGTCAGCATGGGCAGTGGACGGTAAACACTGAATGCAGATATGGGCGCAGCTCCAAACTTGTTTTGGATATTATGGGTGTCAATTCAGGGCCAACTGCCCAATTTCAGAATGCGTAATCAACTCATGTGAGAGTTGAGTTGAACAAATATCAAAGCTCATTTACATCTCGACGTAGACAATGTCGACAAATAACCTGGGGCTTCACAAGTAGAGTAGGTAAAGAAGGGGTAGGAAGAGGAGAAGAAGGTGAAGACGGAGTCAGAAGAGGATGAGGAGGCGTAGGTGAAGAAGGAGGAGGGTGAAGAAGAGGCGTTAAGGTGGAGGAGGGAGGAGGAGGAAGAAGAGGAGGAAGGTGGAGGAGGAGGAAGGAGGCTGAGGCGAGGCCTACTTGGTGAGGACGATGGACACAGCGTCGTTGAGGATGCTCTCGCCGAACACCAGCATGTTGAGCACTGGGTCCACATTCAGGGCGTTGAAGATGGCGATGGTGGCAACAGGATCCACGGCGGAGATCAGCGACCCGAAGGCAAAGCTACGGCGGACACAGACAAAAGACAGAAGGACTTTGCTATGGTGTAGGCTTTTAGTGAAACATCAAAGAGACTTGGCAAAAGGATGTACACTATACTCATATGTATATGGATATTTTCTGGATTCAGCAGTCCTACTATGTTATAGCAGAACTACTGGGTGGTGACGAAACTGAAAGGGGCGGAGTGGCCAGTCTACATTGAATTAACTTTTTTACATTTAATATGTGCTCGTCCTGTATGCCAATTTAAAGCACCAACAGATTCTAGCCTTCAGCAACATGATAGGTCAAATATTAATAAAAAAAAGGGAAATAACCCGATTTGAGCTTGTCAGCTACATATATTATTAAATACTAATTAGGAAACTTTCCAGGAACCATATACCAGCACAATACATGGCAATAAAGGCCACCGCAGCATCTCCTACACTGTCTGTTGCAATCCGGAGGACTGGTTATAATTAAACAATTACGTCAGTTGTCGTGATTGGCAGTTTACTTGCTTATGATTCATGAAACATGGGTGCGTCTTCAACATTCAAAAGCCAGTATGGTCATCATGTTGCCACATAAAAACTCACCTGTCCGTCATGCTCATCTTGTAGATCACATCGGCCTTGGAGAGAAATTAATGGGAGGGGGTTGGTTGAGTTCCACATAGACACCATCACAGAGAAGCACAGACACAGCTATGGTGCAAAGACATCTCATATCAAGAATTATTCTCAAAGGAAAACAAAACTGCATATCTAAAAATGGCCGATTGACACTGAAACAGACTGGAAACGCCTGTTAAATCATTGCTTTGTATTGGGGAAGTGCGTTTCCGCTGCACTGGAGGAGGGCCAGCTGGCCTACGGCGAAATGATCAGACAAAATCAACTTTGGAGGAACGCACCCCGACCTAGTGACACTCCAGGGTGTTATGCGTGAATCACAACCACGCCTGATGATATCCACTTCTAAACGATAAAATACATGCTGCCCACACACCTGTCCAAGGAAGTAGATGCCTCCTCCAACAACGAAGGCAGAAATCGCTGTGCCGATCACAGCAAAGAGGCAGATGGAGCCAATGTTCTGAAAGAAGTTGCCCTGGACAAACATGAACGTGTTATCACACATCAAACATTACTAATAACTACTAACTCATTACTATCAGTGTTTCCCCCAGTAAATGTCTTAGTCAAGGTGGTCAAGGAGCAGGGGGGGGGGGGGGGGGGTCTCCCTGGTTAAATTCAATTAGAAAAGCTTGATGTCACGACCATTGTTGTGAACACCGATGCATTATTGATCTTTATTTTTACACCTGATGGAAGTATGTTTTCTTTCCCTACGAGAGTTTTCTACTTTGTTAATGCATAATAATTAAAAAAAAAAAAAAAAAAAAAAAAAATTTTTTTGATAATTTTTTTTAGATATTTTATATACATTGGTAGTCAAGGCGGGGCCCTATTGTTGATAAGGCGGCCGCCTTAACAACACAGTGCTGGGGGAAACACTGACTATTCATATCTTATTATACTAAAAGTTGATCTCTTGGAGCTCTTTCGAAATTAACCAGACAAATGGGGGAATGGATGTTGGAAGTTAGCATGGCACATTTAGATGATCGTTTTTTAATGGCTCTATCAGTATTATTACCACATGTCTTATCAAAACTTGGAAAAACAATGAAATCTAATAAAAGTACTCTACTCCAATCAAAGTGCTCTGTATTTCTATATGAAAAGCAAGGCCATGGGTTATCATCTGAACTCATCTGAACATCCGGCCGGCCAGTGAGTGCATGCCGGAAAAGCACTGCTGGCCTGGCTCTTTCCTGTTAGATAACAAAACTAGGTCTAGCTGCAGAGCAAAGGGTTGTACTATTACTTACACACTTTATCTGATTTTTTAATCCAGGATTGTACTGAAAGGGTTGTTTCATTAAACTCTGGCTCTATATTCTGGCTGAGTCAGTATTTACAAGGAAGGGTTACTGGACTGTCCATTTTTAAATGGGTGAACCATTCGGGTGAAGCGCTCACGTCATGTACTCAGAGACACAGAGGAACACTAGTCCGGCTTACAGATACTCGATAAACGCAAGGCAAAATGATAACCCTAGCAACAACAGGAATAAGAGTTCACCGGGGGGGTTCTATGAAAGGAATTCAAATCATGAACAGATAACAGCGATACACAATGAGATGAGCCGTATCCGTGTGCTCCCTTCAGCGGCTCGCTCTGCTCTCAGGTTAAGAACAGGTGGAGTCACTCGGTCGGATGCAAAACCGGTCAATCGAGCTAGCTCCATAGGAAATGAAAAAATGGTTTCTGCAGTCGGGGAGACCAGGAAGTAGGTCACGTCAACAAGAGGTCAAAGAAAATTGTTCATAAACTAGTCGTTATTGAAAAATACAGGGAAAACCCGACTTGCAGCACAGTGCACAAAAGGCTCCAGCGGCTTAGTCAGCGCACCGCCGCACACTGCTAGGAAACAAGATTTAAACACACCTTATGCAAGGAGTATCCCGACTCAAAGATGATTGGCGGCAGGAGCAGGAGGAAGAACATGTTGGGTCTGAACATTTCCTCTTCCTTTTAAAAGACAAAGAGACAAAAGGAGCATGGGGTTAGGCCTGGCACACCTGTACAACAGAACCAGGTGCATCGCACGGTCTGAAAGGACCAAGCTAATGCTTGGGGTTGAATGGTCGGACACAAGGGCCATATATATATGTGCTTTAAATATATTTTATTTAAAGCACAATTAATTCCATAACTTTAGGTTGCTCAGGGTTAATTGCATTAAGGTCAGAGAACACACCATTATGTTTTAAATTGCCCTTAAAATGAGGAGCACATGTTTCTATTTAAGTGGTTGAACTTATTTTCAATAGCTTGTAGTGGAAGAATAACAACTATAACCACACCATGTTCAGTAGATTAGAAGAAACCTCAAATGACACGCGTGCATGCTCAGGGGCGCATGCACACGCAGCAAATAATGTAATCATTGTTGGTTCTCAGCTAAAGGGACTGGCGTAGGCATCATGTGTCACTGCATTACACTCATGCTGCGAGTGTATCTGTCCATGCAGATGGATCATGTGGTACGTTACGCCGCAAGTGAAATCTCTTGTGCTTTTTGGACCATTAATGGCGGATGCTAAAATAAATGTGGGTAAAATGGATGCGGGTGTTGATGTGTGACCTCCCCTGTGATGTACTGTGTATGCAAACAGGAGACTCTGTGAGAGCTTCCTCCCATACGGTTTTAGTTCCTTGTTTTGCTGAATCTGTCAGGGCTGGTTGTTCATGTGAATGGGGAAGCAAGGGGGTGTGGCTCCTGCTCTGTCAGCATAGGGGCATATGGGGATTCAGGGCAAGGCGAAGAACGTCAAAACAGCTTTGTTTCAAATATTTATGTCTTATAATTAATTTTTAACAAAATATGACAGAGAAATATAACATTTTACAATCAAAATCCACATAAAATGTGTTCACAAGGATAGATCATGAATTATGTCAATTTCTGGCATCAATGTTTTCCTTGTAAGACATTACGTTACATTGATCGGAGGTATAGCCAGAGGCACCGATGCCACGAGTAAAGGTAAAGTACACAAAGTTGGAAATGCTCAAACTCAAATTAATAATCTGTATCTGCCGGTATCTGCCGGATATAACAAAATGTTCTTCCTAAATGCCCTGTTTATTGTAAGGAAGGAAAACCTCAGGTTGCATGGCCATTTAATCGGCTGTGACATTTGATTCACTATTTATGACATGCCAAATAGGTGAGTGCGAGTAAGCAGAATATTGTAGTGATGGGGTCACACAGTTTAACCTTACAACTACTGTATAATGTTTCAGTGTCTTGTAGGAGTTAGGTGCGATTGTTCAGTGTTGTTCACTTGTTGGTTATTATTCCTATTTAGGTTGTTGTGAAGTTAAGCACTGAACCAGAATGGACAGCAATGTTTTGGTTGTCAAGGCCGGTTCATCTTCAGTAAGTCTAAACCTCGCAGTCTTGCTGACGACTCAAAAGACTCTGCACGTACCATTGTGTCTTACCAGGTCGCCATAGCATAATCAGTGGGCATCAAACTAGATTCAAAGCCCATTGTTCTGATAGTTGCACAGATAACGTCAAAGACCACTCGTACTTTCACAGGGTTGTATCTAAACGGTGTCAGGGCAAGGAGTTTTTTTAAATGCCTAAATGAGGTGGACAGACACAAGGTGAAGGATGGAGAACGTTGAGGTAGGAGGAGTGGGGTCTGGTGGGGATGGCGTTCATTTGAGTTATTTTGCTTTTAAAAGGATGGTCTAAGGAAAGAGCTTCATGAACCTGTGATCTTTAAACACCGAACCAATGAGGAGCTATCAGAAATGAACATTGGCTTTTAACAATTGAAATTTAAAAATTGTCAAATAAGACTAAACAGACTCATAGCCTTAACTGTTCGCGGACCACTCATGCTTACTGTCATGCGAAAAGCCCCGTTCTGAGCCAGGAAAACCACTGGATGAGGGGAAAGTACCCGAGACACTTTTGGGTTATCACTTTCCTACCTGACATTTAGCTCTGAAGCCCTAGGTGAAGTGAAAGGGCAGCGTTGTATATGCACGATGCGCGGAGAGACTGGAGAACAGACGTGGTCGTTAGAGAGCCGGCCATGCATGCAGCACAGCTCTCGACAGACACAGATGCACTCCTGCACGCATCCCTGCACATGTTTGACAGGCACATGCTTAGCAATGTGTATTTGCACCGACACATGAATAAACGCACAGCGTTCGGCCAACAGAAGGGTCGTTTTGAGTGCCTTAAAAGGAGGTCGGAGAAGTGACACGATGTAAAGCAGTGTTGAGTCGATTCATGTTTGAACCCCCGCCTGACCTGCCCTGGCGACGATTATGAAATATTTCATGAGCATGAACATCAGGTATCGCTCCGGGTAACCAGTGAAGACCAACGTAGCACATGAACGAGCAAGGATGCACACAAGGAAAACAATGTGTATAGCTGATGCTGCTCAATACCAGCCAGAATACATAAATATAATGGTACGGCCACACCAACCGCGTTGCTCGCGTTAGGGGCGTTGAAAATCGGCATTTTTGCATAGGGAACCATTGGTTTAGGCGCGGTACACGCGTTGAAGCGTTGAAGCGTTGCGTTGGGGGCGTTAGGCGCGGCAGTTGCACGTAATTACGCACGTAAACGCAGTAACGCGCCCAACGCACCAACGCCCGGAGTTCAGAAAATTGAACTTTCAACGCTCCAACGCGTGACGCTAAGCCGCGGTAGCCAATCAGCGTGGAGCTTGACCCGACGTCACTGGCAGAGAGTAGTGAGCTTGCACAGAAGCATACGGCCGACATCTTTCTTTTTTCTGGGTGGAAATAGTAACATAGTTACGCCATTAAATGCGTTTATGGAAACATTTCTAGCGAGAAATGTGCATTTTACTTTCATAATGTTCGCTCGGTGAATGTGAAGGATGTTTGGTTTGATAGTTATGACGAAGAGGGAACGCTCCGTTCACTTGCATGGACAGAGTCTCTGGTTGCTAAGCAACCTCAACGTCTTGGCGGACTGCTTCTCTGCTGATCAACACTGCGAATGCTGGAAACACACCAGACACACCATGTGAAGTTATTTAACCCGATTATTGTTATTTATATCCGAGATTATTTAATCTAACCTGATCTAAACTCTATCACCCAAACACGGCGGCGTTTGGGTTTCCTACCTCGGACTCCAGCGCAGCCACGGCCGACATTTTTCTTTATTCTGGGTGGAAATAGTTACATAGTTACGCCATTAAATGCGTTTATGGAAACATTTTTAGCGAGAAATGTGCATTTTACTTTCATAATGTTCGCTCAGTGAATGTGAAGGATGTTTGGTTTGATAGTTATGACGAAGAGGGAACGCTCCGTTCACTTGCATGGACATGGACTCATCTAGCTGCGTTGGCGCGTTGACGCGTTGGAAGCGTTGAACCACCACACACTGGTCAAGCGTCAGGTTAGGCGCGTTACTCGCGTTGTCCAACGCGAGTAACGCGGTTGGTGTGGCCGCACCGTAACACATTGAAAAAAATGTAATAAAAACCAAAACTACATTGTGTTCACTCAGTTGGTGTTTTATTGTGTGTTTGTTGTTAGGGGGGGGGGACCAAAATGAGGAGAATGCATGTCAGAGAGAAACGTTGATGGAGACAGCCCAGGAGTACAGGCTCCCTGCAGCCCCTGTGCAGCTGCTGACACACAGCAGTGACATAACTGCTTGGGAGAAAGCCCCCTGAAACCACAATTAAAATCACTCTCCCCAGCCCCCCCCCCCCCCCCCCCTGTTTGTGTGTGTGTGTGTGTGTGTGTGTGTGTGTGTGTGTGTGTGTGTGTGTGTGTGTGTGTGTGTGTGTGTGTGTGTGTGTGTGTGTGTGTGTGTGTGTGTGTGTGTGTGTGTCTAACTGTTTATTGGGCACAGGGGGATTTTTTAAAAACCTTTCGCTTCTCCGTTGCGCCTGAACAGATACAGGAATACCAGAGGGGAATGGTGGGCTCCGCAGAAGCAGTACACAGGCACAAACACACATTTTTAATCAGTCATGAGCACAAAGATGTGTGTGGGGGGGGGGGGGCCGTATAGCCTATGTTTATGTTTCAGAGAGGTGGGAGTGGAGCCGGGAGAGTGATTTGGCAGCAAATTAGGCGTTTGGCAGAGAGAGCTCCCTCATGACAGGATGTGGTTTCTTAGGAATTTTGTGTGGAGAGTGTGGCTAGCCCTGGAACGTCCCCCACATCTGTAGAGTGGGCCGCCCAAAGGCTAGCAGCAGCAGATGAAGACCCAAGGATATATACGGGTGGGCGAGAGGCTGAGTGAGAGGGTGAGTGGGTGAGAGGATAGGGTGAGTGAGAGGGTAGGGTGAGTGGGTGAGAGGGATGCCATCTACAAACTTGCTCCATGCTGAACTAGCAGGTGAGTGAGTGACTGTGTTTGAATACGTACGGTAAACGCCTCAGGCAAACGTGACACACAAACAGTGGTAAAAGGGTTTGTGGTGGGAAAGGATAATATTGACAGAATCTCTCTGAACAGTTTACACTGCTCTTTGCTCCCTGGAGCCTTCCAATAACACATCAGTTTTTGTAGGGGTCGCAATCATGCATAACACTTTGACATGGTTTACACACTGCCAACCCTCCCGATTGATATGCATACCGCGATGGGACTGACCCATTTACGGTAAATAAGAGGTGAAATTAATTATAGATAAGTGTTCGGTTGCGGTGCCAGTTCCCAAGTCAGAGCCAACCATCACTAGAGACACCTGGGCGTAAGTACGCCCCGATAAACCAGCACGTACCCTGGTGGTGGACGGGTAAATCAGGGGGGGGGGGGGGGGGGGGAAACCCGACTCTGGTTACTGGGAGAGCTTCCTCCCATGACTCAGCAACAGCCAGGGGCCCCCAGAGCCGTCGGGACAATGGGGCCCCTGTGTGGCGGAAACAACTACATAACCTCCCCATCTCTCTATTGCTCACTTGCCATCTCGCTGACTGGCAGAGAACAAGGAATGTTAATCAAAGACTGTGAGAATCAGGAGGGAAAGAAAATAAATAGAGGAGGCCTCACATGCAGAACAAGAAGCGCGCTGGAAGGGTAGACGTTGTTTCACTATGGAGAGGTAAACTATGGACAAAAGCTTGGGGCCCGGGACCAACTATATAAAGTCATGGCTGGATAAACAATGATATTTTGGTTGATTATGATGCTATCCAAACAAGGTTTACAAGGATTTGCAAGCTAAATCTCAATCAAGATATCTAAAAGAGGCCCGACCACACCTTATTCTGACCAGGAACTGTGGATTAGGCAAACCACACAGCTCCCCAGAATGTAAAGCCTGTTCTAATATCACAGGAGGGATGTCTCTCTTAACAGATAAGCAAAGCAAAACTAAGTCAGCAAAACTACTAGGGGTGTTGCGATTCACCGATACAAATCGGTAGCCGGTTGGATTAACACAGATGCGACAACATCGATACGTTGGCCCCTGAATCGATTTCAAATGACCAAGAATCGGTTGATGCACCGATTTAAACGTTGCAAATCGGTTGAGTGAAGCTTTAGCCTGATATCAACACAGCACTGTAAACTCAAACATTCCGATTCCATACGGATCCGAAAATTGGAATTCAAGGAAGTGGGCGGGCCCGTGTGTGTATTTGTGGATGTTTGCGACTTCGCCTACGTCTGCGTCTCACAAGCAGGTAACAACCATCCAGAGTTGTGAGAAGGGGAATATTGACAAAAGCTTCGCTACTTGTAATTGTGTAGGACAGCAAGTAGTTCTAAAATGATAAATGTGTATTCCATTTTTTTCCCATGCCATAAAGAAACAAATATAAAAACCTAAGATTCCATGATCCCTATACCATATATATATTTGAAAGTAGGCAATGGCTCTTTTATTCCGAGCGATCTGATTGGTCAAAAAAGTTGATTCACTGGTCGGAAAAGTACGTTTTTTTTGAGAGATCGCTCTAAAAAAATAAAATAATCTACCAATCAAAGCGCTCGCAATAATTTGTTATTTTGGACCAATCACATCACTTGCAAAAATTACTTATTTTTCTACCGATCAGATCGATCGACAAAGAAAAGATATTCAGACCAATCAAATAGTTCCATATTAAATTGTATCGTCCCTGAATCGTATTGTAGCGCATGTTTCTAGATATGTATCGGACCGTCCTATAATGGAGAGATGCACACTCTTAAAAACGACCATACCTTCCAATTGGCCAGTTCCTTAAACTCTATTATTTTGATGAAGCCTCCCATTAGGATTCCTAGAAAACAGGAAAGGACAAGAAAAAAGACATTTATTAACATTTATTCAGCTGTAACAAAGCACTCACAATGAACTTCGAATTAATGTATGAGGTGTTATTTACAAGCTACTTTTTATATGCAATAAATTACAATTAAGAACCAAGGTTGTTACAGTTGACTTAACTACATTCAACAACAAGGTATTAACTGCTGTGGGCCAGGTATTAAGCAATCCTTTTACCTAGAACACCATTCTCGATTTACCTAGAAACACTTCCTCAATTTACGTCAAACAAATGGGGTTTAAGACGGGTCACAGAAAACACTCAACAATCTCCCCTGACATTCCAGCGTTATTTAGAAAGAATTTTAACAAAAGAATGAGACAATATCAACATAGGGGCAGAGTTGAAAGCCCATTGGTGCGTTCGAAACTTCTGGTCGTATTGTCCCTCTAGATTAGGGACCAAATACAGAAGAGCTTTTGTCGCCCCTGGGTTGAAAGCAAGGTATTTAGCTTTATCTCGTTACACAACTCATTAGAAATTAAAATGCTTCGAAACGGAGGCCGTTACACACAAGGGGCATGTCATGGGCCTGAAATAAAACACCAGAGAGAACCAATCTGTGTCTTAGAAGGTTCGAAGCTTCACAAGCCCCGCCGACATAGAGGTGGGCTTAGAGAGAATGAGCAGGATGTCAGAGAGAGATAGAGGGAGGAAGACAAGAGGAATGGCGGTCGCTGCTGGATTGTAATAAGCCGTGTGGTTATCTCTCTTTAGCAGTGGTCCTCTCTTCTATGCTGGAAGCGAGGAGCCCTGGCTGGGATACATCATGCCGGACAGGCTGAAGGAAGGGGAAAGGGGGACTGGTGGGGTCAGGGCCAAGGCCTGGCTGTGGGTTCGAGTGATCGTCACTTTTCATGCAGAAGTTGATCGAAGTTGCTCGTAAACAAAGAGGAAACTAAATAAATTACCCCAGAAGACATGGCATAAGATGACCAAAAGCAAAAGAGGGAGAAACAATGAAAAAGTCCATTTGAATCATGTTAAACACAAGACCCGCATTCTTTTTTTGCCAGCCTATATATTGCGGCGATGGAAGTGCTGGTGGTTTACAGCGGCACGGGCCCAGTTCACAGTCGGCTTCAACACGCGTCTAAAGACTATCGATCTCTCGTGCTCAGCCTTAAGTGTGTCAGTTCACACCTGCCATTAGAATGCGTCTCAACTTGCATATCGAGGAAGAAGAAGAGGCAGAAGAAGAATAAAAATAAATCATAACAATACAGACCAAGTCGATTCATTGGCATATCGAAATTCCCAAGATGGTTGACCCACCCCTAATCTATCTCCATGGGCTTTTGAAATGTTTAGACGTGGGGGACAAAGTCGGCTTAAGGATCTGATTATTTGGATTTACTTAATATGACGGCGTTGGCATGCAAATGACCACATACTTCTGTTTAAGCAGCGGCTGTCAGTTGAGCAGGCTGTCTGTCAATGTGTCAAGGGTACATTTGCTTAAACACTGCTAAAATAATGAAATTTGGAAAAAAAAGCATTTTGTACTTAGAGCTCTCTACTCATGAGCGGATCACCCAAGATGTGAATAGGGCCATAGGTCGGACCCAAAATGGACAAAATGCTTTTCAACGACAAACAGGGAGGAGGGAAATTAATGTTAAATAAGGGAACTGCTCATACCAGTTCTGTAAGAAAGCACAATGGTCGCAATGTCAACTATGTTTACTATATTAAATATGACCCTGTCTCATTGAGAGTTCATCAAAGTGTATTAATAAGGTCAGTCGGTCAGTGTGTTGTGTGCGTGTGCGTGCGTGATGTCAAGATTAATACTTACCAATTGAAACAACGGCCACACTCTCTGGCAGGAAATTTAGCTTGAATTTAATAAGCAGATGCACCAATATGATGCAGATACCTACAAAACAAGAATGCAAACCATAGCATTACGATACTATTAAATGTTAGAAAGCTCTTTTCTGCTTTAGTATCAACTAAGAGCTTCACAATGAATGACAATTGTGTTTTGTCTGTTCTCCATCGTTACCAGATATCCATGCCATGGGTGTCAAGTTGCGAAGACAGCTTGAATTGCAGATGAATAACCTGCATTTAGCTGCATAAGGGTTCACTCCTCCAAATAAGTACTAGGTTACTATTTAGTAAAACTTAGTATAGTATCATAATAAAGCAAAAGAGTTCAGGCAGTACATTAAAGAGATAGATTAGGTATAAAGTTAGAAAGGCTGATGGGTTGGCCATTATTCTAGGCTGGGCTCGGGATACAAGATTGGTAATAGGTTGGTAGATAGTTTAACCCCAATACTAAATTGTAGGCTGAAACCAGAATTATGCCTGGTCTATAGCCCTCTCAAAGAACGGATATAGAGTTAGGCCTGTTGATTGCAAACTATGGGTTTTCAGGGGGGGGGGTCAAGGTGATAAAGTGCACCATGACTTTCAGCTATTGAGTTGACTCTCGCAGAAAGTTTAACAATGCATATCAACAACAGCCTGTTCAAGAGGCTTGTATACTACTCACCAATTACCAGCAGACTAAAGAATATAGTCATTCCACTGGACTGTTCCTCCTCTTGGGCCTTCACCCCGGTCTGCACGGGCAACATGTTCTTAGGGGTTGGGGGTCGAGCAGGCGTCGGGGGGCGGGTGGGCAGTGCTTCCAAATGCTGGGTTCCATCGCTGTTATTATATGTGTAATTGGACTTTCTGTAAAGGGGACATGTGTTAGGATTTGTATTGAAGTCACCACCTCCGATGTAAACAGTAGCTGCTAGTCGCTACATGATAACTATTTCTTAAAGATCTGAAAGCAGATCAGACTATCGGCCAATGTTATAAGATACTCGGTTATACATTAGCTATCAATGGTCATGCTGGCTGTTAACGACTATGACAATGGTCGAAGTATTCTATCAGATACGTAAATAGTTAAACTTTCCGTACTGAGGATCGCTTAAATCCTGTATTGTTTCCTCATGGAGAATGTCATTTTCCAGTTCTTCTCTCGTTTCAAGTGTTTCCTGCAGGTCCGAAGGGTCTTCTCTCTGAACTCCATCCAGGAGACATACGCGTGGATTTAGAGACAGTAGCAAAAGCAATACTAAACTATTAAAGTGGGAATCATGCATCCTTAAATTAACGTGTTAAAACAAAATATGGGCTAGTTATATTTTGTTTGAGACTTCAAATTCCATTTCGTCAGTGTAGTCGTGTTTCTTTAGTCAAAACAAATACTTCCTGGTTACGATTTGTGGGGGTTGTAGTCCTACATTATATGAGCCGTATATACAGAATCAATAAATCATATATAAGTGCCCATCCAATTATGGTTACAATTATTCATTTCTTTCAGTTAGTATTTATGAATTTAATTCTCGCAACATAGTTACACGTATATTTCGGGGACCCGTAATACCTATTTTAGTGGTTCATTACCCAGAGCTCCCTATAATACCTTCAAATAGACCCATTGCTTTGTGGGTAACGTAGTTTCTAGTATTCCTTTTAATTGCCCGCAGCAGAGATGTATAGAAAAATGGTTTTCACTGCAAGGGTATTTATTTTGTGGATATATATATATACACAGTATACAGTAATTTGTGATTTGGATAGAATCTCACAGCTATCTATCTGCTGACCTCAAACACACACACCGACACGCACACGCACACACACCGACACACACACGCACACGCACGCATGCACACACACACACACACACACACACACACACACACACACACACACACACACACACACACACACACACACACACACACACACACACACACACACACACACACACACAACCCCCTCATAAACACACAATACCTAACCTATACTAGTAATAACCCTAGAATATGAAATATTAGTCGAACAACATATTTATGGCGACGATGGGTTGATGGCCATCACGGTCCTAAACTGGATTCCACGAATTTTAAGATTTGGAAAGCTAATTTAGCCTAATTACCATCACCGATGGGCTGTGGTTAGTTAATGAGTTATTATCAAGGTGCTTGCTATGGAGAGCCTCTGTAAACACACGCTTTTTTTTATTTTTGAACGCCCACTTGCTCTATTATCCGAGAGGGGGGGGGGGGGGTGGGGGGCGCTCCATTCAAGGGCTGGACGCGCAGGAGCGGTCGTGTTCCGTCTGCATCGTACTTTAAAAGGCAACGAACGATGAGCTCCCACTGAAGATATCGCGTCAGTTTTAACTGCATTATCGCAGTTAACTGTTTCAAATGAGAGATATCTTCGACTTTCATTCATACCATATTTCGGAGTGGAATATGAATGTCTCGATGATCGACTGATTGAAGATCCTTCCCAGTGCTCATTCTGCGCTGTAGCCTACTAGACGGACTTCCTACTCGCTTCGCCACTCATCGTTGCCGCATACCGACCAACTATATTCATCAGATTTCCCTCCTTGATCGGCCGACCACTTTTTATAATTTGGACCAAACAGGGGCTGCTTTGGCTGCTTCGGAACTGCTACAACGTTATTGTAAATACTCAAACGTGGCTGTGGGTTTTTTGCTGTATATGATGCCGAAACGTCTGCGATTCCGGAGAAGGTCATTCCTTGGGCTTTTATTCCTCTTCTCACTGTCGACATCCGCATTGTATTTCATCTATTCAGCCCCCGGTATCGGTAAGTTTCGCTTGGTTTCATGCTAAATTAATACAATGCGATGGGATTGCCTGCGTTGGGGTGTGCGTCTGTGTGTGTGTGTGTGTGTGTGTGTGTGTGTGTGTGTGTGTGTGTGTGTGTGTGTGTGTGTGTGTGTGTGTGTGTGTGTGTGTGTGTGTGTGCGTGCGTGCGTGCGTGCGTGTGCGTGCGTGTTTGTGTGTGTTAGTCCATGAAAGCTTGACTGTACAGTAACTAAGTCTTTTTTTGACAGCAGAGAGGCAATGCGCCTATTGAGCTATTATTATTTCCCATTCGACGATGTGGACGCTAGCCCATAACCTGCAATAGCACAGCACCTGCCTGCCATTACACCTCGTCACGGATAAGAATCCTGCTTATTACCTTCGGGTTGTTATAATCGTTACAGCGGGCTTAAAGAGGGGAACAACAGCAGGCTCATTTGGCTGGGCTGGATAAGGGTACACCATGGGCGTTTTGTGCCCATGGTAACCGAAGTTTGCCAAGTGGATTTGGGTCGAGTAGCAGTTCACGGCTCGTCCATCACCAGCCTGTTATAAATCATGTGACTCTCATGAAACGCACAGTCCTCAAGTCGGTGGAGCCGTACATTTGTCTGTTTCAATGGATCACGGCCTTCACATCCAACGGTTGGGAAGAATAAGCGCTATTCAATAAGAGGGGATCTATCATTTGATGCCTGTCGAAGTCACATGCATTTCAGTAGTATCCCATGACGTGAATCACTCCTAAATCATTTATGCCTCACCCCCGTTCCCGCCTCATTTTATGACTCCTCCTCTAGATCAGTCTGTTTGCCCACCTTAATCTCCCTATCTGTTTGCTCACCTGAGCTTCCATATCGTTACTGTCTTGCCTTTCCATCTGCCCATCCCGTTTCTTACATGAACATCTACGGATGCAGTTATGGTTTGATTGGTGCTGAATCCATTGATGTCATACAGTTTTGTTGAGAGCATGGTACACCACTCATCCTCTCATCTTACTTTTGTTCCGCATCAAGATGGCGATGACCTGATGGTCTCTCTATCACTGGCTTTGGTTTTGCGGTTATCTTGTTGTCAGGGTTTCACAACCCAGATGGGACTTTTACCTGCCATTACTTTGTTATTGGTCTTTGGGCCGAGCAAACACAACATACCTTTGAATTTGAGCGGTTGGCTAATGCTCAACCTTTCGCCTTCAGTGAGTGTGCTCTCTGTCTCTATTGCACAACATCCCGGTGCATTTTAATTGTTGCACATGGAGTTGCCCAAGCCCTGACAACAGTTCCAGGAATTAAACATCCAAGTGTGATGACAGTGTCATGAGAAACAGTTTCAAAGCCAGATATTATCTTCTTGTCTGGATATCTGTTGTTTTGGCATGAAGAACTTTACTACTCTTGAAATGGATATTTGTATAATGAGTAATTTTTTTACTTTAAAAATGTATAGGGAATGTGCATGGATTACTGACTACAACATGACCAGGGAGGTTATTCTTAAAGCTAGGGAAGGAGTAAGCTTGATTTTGAAAGTAATTGATTTGCATTTATAAAGAGCTTTTTCTATGTAACCTAAGCGCTTTACATGGTGACACAGTGAGTATGTGTGCCTATGTGCATGTGTGCGTGTGTGTGTGTAACAACCACTTGGGTGACATTACTAGCTCGCTAGCTTTAGCAATAGGTCGGCCTTTTGGAAGATTCTGGTCACACGCAATGATTGCGCGGGAAGAATGCTCGCAGGTCGCCTGCTCCATAGGTATACAGGGAGGTAAGCTTATCATTTTATTTGGCCCAATTAAATTATAGAATGAGTTATAATATGCCTGCGACAGCCACAGATACCCTTTTTTGTCAGTGGATTTATTGATTGCAGTCCAGAGGTAAAGACATTTTCCACAATTATGACTATATTTGCATCTAAAATAAATGGCCTACCCTAACTTGCTTAGCTTCATGTAAGTTAAACACACGTGTGTGTGTGTGTGTGTGTGTGTGTGTGTGTGTGTGTGTGTGTGTGTGTGTGTGTGTGTGTGTGTGTGTGTGTGTGTGTGTGTGTGTGTGTGTGTGTGTGTGTGTGTGTGTGTGTGTGTGTGTGTGTGTGTGTGTGAATCTTAAAACATCCAACTGAAAACTGATCTCTCTCCCATCATCAAAATGGGTATTGATCCTCATGCTTTCTACCACCTCTGACCGACTTAATCAATAATTGAATCAACTCTTATATGGTAGACACATAAACTGACTGGAATAGTTCATGGAGACTGCAATAGAACCAAGCATTGATTCCTCCTAATGGGAATCAGAAAAACACCACAAAAAAAAGCCCAAGAACACACATATAATTTGCTTTGACATGCATGATACATCCCCCCCCCCCCCCGCCCCAACCACTCACTCACTAACTCCCTCCCCCCAACTCAAGCAGTTATTGATGGTATCTGCTTTGGGCTTTGGTGTAAGCTGACTCTGCCATGCCCATCCTCCTGGGTGTTAATTGGGAAGGCTTAGAAGCCCCCATGGTTTGAGGTGGGGTCCTTTCAGAAACGTGACAGTGAGCAGCAGCGTCAGCCCATTAATTATAGATGGGAGGTAGTGCCAGGGTTTCTCCTGCTGCCGTTGTGGAAAGCCACAACGCTTGCTCTTTGCAGACAGCTTGGGCTTGGCTGCAGATGGAGGCACCATTTAGAAATAGCAAGAGAGGTGAAGAGAGAATGAGACAGAGCTCCCTCAAGGCAACTCAGCAGAAAGAGATGGGGAAGAGAAATTATAGTGCCAGAGGAAAAGGAAACGAGGGGACGATGTGGCATTTAAAAAATGTATTTAATAAAGTCTGTTTGTTGCTAAGGCCATTTGAAGGCCCTTTGGAAACCCAACCAACATCATTTAAGATTGTGACGCTTCACCCAGTTGATCCCTCTCCCTCTACACCACCCTTTCTCAACACACCTGGCGCTATATAACCACCTCCCGTATTTATATGAGCTTATGTATTTGATGACGCGGTAACACCTTACAGTTAGGCTAACATAAGCTAATACAGTAGTAAGCATTCTCACCTAGTAGTATAGGTTTGATTTAGGGTATGGGTTAAGGTTACCTGGTATTCCTTACCCTAATCCTATAAAATAAACTATAAATGAATACCTTAGTCAACTTGAATACAATTATTCAATGATTGCTAGACCATTAGTTAGCAGTAAATTAAATAACTTGTTAATGCTTACTACTGCATTGACTAATGGGAAATCATGGTCAAATTAATGTACCCTTTTTTGAAGTGTTACCAATAATGATGATGATGATGATGATGATGATGATGATGATGAGTTGGAGAAGGAGCCAAGCCCCCCAAAGCCAAGACACTGAATGCAGGCTGAGACGGCAGGCCACAGCTGGGCCTGATTGCAGCAGTTTATTTAATTAAAACATGAGAGGATCCCAGTGGAGCGAGCGCTAGGGACGGCACAGGGCCTATTTATAGGAACACAGAGATACTGCTGCACTCACACATACACATTTGTACATACAAATGCTCACACACACAAACACACACACAAACACACACACACACACACACGCACACACGCACACACACACACACACACACACACACACACACACACACACACACACACACACACACACACACACACACACACACATGCACGCATTCAATCCAACTATCAAGGAGAAGGTTGAAGAATAGAAGGGCAGGTGCTCCCTTTATTCCTTTTAGAGCCAGTTTTTGTGTGTATGTGACGTGTGTGTGTGTTTGTGTGTGTGTGTTTATTGCATGTAATATATGAGTGAGTGTATCTAATGTCAACTGACACAACACTGGGAATTCTTTTTTTCTGATTAGCGCCATGTTGTACCCCGGCCTGTCTCAGGAAAAATAATAACATTGTAGACCATGTGTGTTTCAAACCAATGAATTCCCATGATTTTTGGTTGAAAATAGGTGAATACCAGAATGTATCCCTTTTATCTACTGTGAATCATGTAATGCACTTACTTTTATTCAAAATGATTGAGCGTAAACATAATTCCCCGCATAGCATAAATGTGTTACATGGATACTGAATGGAATAGTAGCATTGCATTTAGGTTTGCACTTATACTAATGTGCTCATAGTTTAAGGGCAGTGAGATGTGACATACATTTTGCTTAAGTGCTTTTGAACCACAACCAAATTCTCGCTCTCACCCACAGTCTTTTACACCACCTGCCACTATTCGTCTGAACTAGGTTGCACTAGCTATGCGTATATTCATTATTATGTCTGTGCGTATTGTCCTTACTAATTCCTCGGTAACCACCAATTAGTAATGAACTAACATGTTCTTAGCCAGCATCCCCCATAATTGTGTGATGAATTTATTTTGCAGATTATATTTTGCAGACTTTGTCAACAAACGCCACCATTTACACATGCTTAGGGGTTTGTTTAAAATCGTAATGCAACGTAAAATCTAGTTTGTCTGGTGCAAACTGTTCTGATTTTTTAATGTGTGGATTTCTACTAGACTACCTATAATTTACACAAAGCCAGGGCAAAGGCTTATCACAATTTACAGTATTCTATGATGTGCACTTTTGCTAGGCTATAGGCAATTTTATTGACAAACATCCCATGACAATGTATGATGTTTAGCACTCAACTACAGCCGTTCTAGAGAAATGCACTATTGTGTAGAAACAGCTTTGCATTTGCCTTGTGATGATTGCCTTAGGGCATGACCTGTGACCTAAAGGATCTTAGGATAACTTCGAGAGCACACCCTGCATTCTTTGACTGTGTGTTTGCAAGGGTATATGTGTGTCTGTATACTTCCTTCAGTCACCTTCTTGGTTTCCTGAGGCTATATGCCTCAGTAAGCCATTTGAATTCTCATTTGGATAAAAACTGGCCGGCACTGTGAACACACACACACAAGCAAAGGGAAAGGCATGAGTCACCTCCTTTGTACACGCGTTGGCCTTGTATTGTTTGTTGTTCGGATTGTTTGGGCATTAGGCCTATACACCAGGTTTACAAGTTTGTTAAAAAAGCGAGGTAAATGGTTTAGTCGCCAACCATGTGTTGTTTGCAGGTTTATCTAGTTATTCGTTCCAGGTTAGCCATAATATCTCACTGGCTTTTATGGCGAGTTATTTATGCATGCACTAATTTAGATTAGTGTAGGCCTGGCATCCTTGACAAATCAGTTTATTGGTGGCATTGTCCTTATTTGATCTATATATATATCCAATACTTCAATATTGATTAAGTGGTATCACTTCCCCTTCTTGTAGACTCCTCCTCCACTCAAAGTGCTCTGTCTCTTTAGATATGTATGGGTCTTAAACCTTGGAGTCTGATGTTTACCCGTGGTTGCCATATAACTAACGATGCGTGAAACAGGCACATATATGTGTCTCCCCACGTTTAGGAAAGAGCTGACAAAAGGTTAAGCATACTGGCTTCTAATTCTTTGCGCCATGGGCAGCGTTGCAGGCCTGCATAGAAGACAGTACTGTCAGTAAGTATTCAATGTAGAAGGAAGAAGATCCAAGGGTTTTTTCAGAGAGGGAGGGAGGGAGATGTGCACAATGTGTATTTCATCCATATAAAGTCATATCAGTAGGAGAAGAGATATTCTACTACACAGTGCTTCGATCAGACTGGGTATTTCTAGTGTATTTAGACATGTAGCAAGCAAGCTCAGAACGTAGATCAGAACGTGGATTGGATGTATTGACTACAAATATTCAAGATTATCTATCATTTCTTGTCCCTCTCTTTCCTCTGAATGAGTCCAAGCTACAATGGTGTATTACTAGTTTCTATATTCCTACCATGCATTCACATGAACTCTGTCAGGCTCATTATATTTCCGGTCGCCTAGTTCCGCCAATTAAATATGAACTAATTGCCTGGCCACTGTAGTTTTGCAGCATTAGGAGCAGACAGGAAGGCACATCAATAATAAAGTATTTATTGGTCAGATGTATTTATTCTTGGGTCCACAACCTATTTAATAATGCAACACCTGTGCTGATATAATTAATTAAACAGAAACTGAACAGACACAGAATTCCCAGCAACTGACATTTTAGCTTTGGTTACTATGGTCACTGCAGCGCTCGGCCCCTCCCAGGACATACTCCTCTTTATTGTCACAGCAACCATAGAAGACATACCAGCCTTTTACCCCTTGATTACTGTTGCTAGACCAAGATAAATAAACATGAATTGTGTTTTAAATCCAATGATCCAGGGCCACAATATTTTTTTATTGATTTTGTAAAACCAAAGGAAATGTGAAGTAGTTTGTAATTTGTTGTCCAGAGCAGTCTTTATAGAAAAAAACATGCATTTGTTTGTTTGTTCTATCGGAGCTCTGGTCATTTACGTTTTTTACTTATTGTTTTATTGCTTCTTTGCTCTTTTACTCTGCCTATCTGTCAGTGGGTGCGTGTGAATGCATGTGTGTGAGTGTGTGTGCAAGCGTGTGTCAGTTCATGTCTGTGTGAGTGCATGCGTGTAGGTGTGTGCGTGTCTTGGATGATACTAGAACCTTAGGATGGGAAATGCTGAATTAACAATTGAATCCAGTAAATCATTAACGGAGTGAGTTCATTGCACCGCACTTTGTTAGAGCCATTGGCAATCCTCTTAAAGCGTTCGACTATGTACCAACCTTCCGTTCTTTAAACACTTGCTCACACACACACACACACACACACACACACACACACACACACACACACACACACACACACACACACACACACACACACACACACACACACACACACACACACACACACACACACACACACATTCAGACGTATTCTTTACTCTCACACATCTTCAATCCAAATATAGTGTACTGGAATTTACACCAACAGCAAGCCTTGCCTTGAAAATGCTACGGAATTACGTAACTTTTACCGCCAGTGTAGCATCCAGACTGCCCTTTCCTAGGGCCGCTTTTAAAATACCCCTGTCCTTTCATTTCAGAGAGAGATTTAACACACAATCAACATGGCCCTCTAAGTCTTTTGTCTGGGTGTAATGGCAATACCTTGCTTTTTTCACATTCCTATGTGGTAGGGGTCAACCACAGGTATGCATGAGTTCATGCTATCACTGACACAGAGAGAACTTGAACTTTGTTCATAGTGTTGTAGCTTCAAATTTTTTGCATGCATCTGTTTGCAAACTAATGCACGGCACTTTTCTTCTGTAAATTGCTCTTAAAAAAAAGAAGGACTCTGTTGCGAGGTTAAAGCCGATAGTGATTTTAATAATGTTAGAAATTCTAAAACTGATATATTCTACAAATAAAAATGACTGGCCAGGCCGTACCTTTCTCCGTCCCCCCTCTCTCCCCCTCACACCCCTCAGTTCATTTTGGATTTCCAAGGGGCGTTATCAAACGCTGCAGACCAAAAATGCCACTGGACACAATTGGGTAGACCTACAACCAATCAGAAATGTGGGAAATATTATTGACAGCAATCTTGGTTGATTAGGAAAATATCCTCTATGGCTCTCCAATATGGTGCTCCTCTGTGTTATCGTAATAAACCCGCCCCATATCAGATAAATGCCCGAACGCGGCCAGGTCGGCTGATCCGTTAAACGGGAGGGGGACCAGACAAATATGTTTTATCATGGCAAATCGAACATGAGCTGGCAGATTCATCTGGTTTGCAGGTTACAAAAAAAACTGATTTATACTGGATTTAACCGTAACAATACCAAACAATAAGCATATCAAATGTTATGCCATCTTGTAACACACATACATGCACATATTTGCTTCACAAAACAGAGTCTCAATCTTGAGCACATGCTATGAAAAATAATGTTATTCTCAAATGTCTGTAATCCCGGATTTTTATTACATTGCAAACATTGATCAAACACCTGTCTCAGATCAAGCTCTAAACAAAATGGCCACGCTCGACAGCATTGCACCACACACCTCAGTTAGACTTTATTAAGCAGCCCAGGACCTTCCAGTATCAAAGCCGCGGGTTATTAATAACTTAAACATAACTTTTCTCTAGGACATCTGTGTTATCAGAAAAAAAAAACTTCCTGTATAAATCCAACCCTGTACACATAGTCTCGCGCTAGAGGGGTGTCGTCTGTGGGCTTAGCAGTGGCCAACTATAACTGTAACACGCTGGTTCAATTTTTATTTTTATGTGAGGACTGCACCAGGGGTTGTTGTCATCGATAATGTAGACCGTGTTTTGTGTTTTCATAGCATCCAAAAAGTGGTTACCGTCGGATTAACCAAGGTGGTGGTAACTGGTCAAGTGCCACTGTGATCAACATTTGCATAGATAACCATCCAACACCCATATAAGCCGGAACAGGATTTGCGTTGGTTATGAATAGACTCAGTCAAATCCATTACAGGGGCATAAAAATGTCTCAAAGTACACAAGGGGAAGTACGGGACATTGATAGAAATTAAAAAGGTCAACAGAATGAGTGAGTTAGAAACGTAACAGAACAGAACTGAATGAATACATACAAATATCTACATTCCCTCCTTCCTGTATGATTTGATATTACTTAATACTAAGGCTGGATACCATCTCTTGTGGTTCCCGTAAGAGAGAAACACATACACACACACGCACACACACACACACACACCACACACACACACACCACACACACACACACACACACACACACACACACACACACACAACACACACACACACACACACATACACACAGAAACACACACATTCTAGTACACCACCCTGAGGGATATTGTCCACAAAAGAAGCCAATCAGTGGCCTTCTTCATGATGAGTAAACAGACGAAAAATAAAAACAACTAAGCAGAGGCAGAGCACAGAATCCATGAAACAAACGATCACTGGAAAGCAAAAGCTAGAAAGTAGAAACTATATATCTATATATTTTTTGTCATTCCTGCCTATACTGTCCGAACTGAATGAACTTATTGAGCTATATGTTTTAATATATATATTGCTGGAGGCTGTTTTACTATTCATACCAATGTTGTGCTCACACCAAATATATGAACCTGTGACACTGTACAGCCAGGATGTGCAGTGTCTGTCTATATGTCACTCGTATGGCAGCAGTACCGTGGAGTAGACACTGCCCCAGCCTAAGAGTTCAACGAACAGGGGGTAACCCCAGCTGTGGACAGTCATCGGCACTTCTGCAGGGAGTAACAGGTCAAATAGGTGTCGGGGTCTGTGTGTGCACGTATGTGTGTGTGTGTGTGTGTGTGTGTCTGTGTGTGTGTGTGTGTGTGTGTGTGTCGTTGCATGTTATCTGATTTTATAACTAGACATGAAATGATGAACGTAGTGTAGACAAGGCAGGCGGATAAACAGGCGTGCAGACAGGTAACCAGTTAAGCCAGAAACCCGCATGAGGAACTTGAGAACAAAGAACACGAAGTCAGAATACATTTTTACAGTTAACTTCAGAGAATTACTGTAATCCTAAGTGGCGGAGAGTTTCACTTCACAGACAACCAAACACATACAGTCAAAGAGGATGAGCGAGACCGGCCAAGGCTACGTTGAAGTGTAGATTGTGAAGTCTGTCACCCGTTGGGCGTGTACGATTTGGGTCCCGGTTCAGATCGGGGTCCAGGTTCTGGGAACAAGGTATCTACGAATGCTCCTTTGGTCTGTAACCCTCTCATTCCACTAATTACTGAAAACTGTGACCTGTGACCCCGGCAGCGCACATCCAACAGCCGCAGGATCCACAATGTAGTTAAGGTGGCCGTCATACACGGTCAACCATGAGATCGGCGGTCTTCCTAGCTCAAGGTAGTGAAGGCATAAGCGAGTATAGGTTAAACTTTGGAAAAACAATTAATGATGGGGATAATGATCATCTTACCAAAATAGGGACGAGTGACAAAATGCAGAGCGATATGGGACCATGGACGATTAGGGATGGGCAGAGGACAGACAAAACCAGAGTGAGGTTTGGAGGGTGTCTTGTTCCGGGCACAGATAGAGCAGGCAGCCATAAACGACTTAGCCTCATCATCCATGGACGTCGGCCAAAAGTGATTTCGGAGGAATTCAATGGTCCGTTCGACTCCAGAATGACGGCTGAGGTGTGTGAAACAAGCCAACTGGATAACCTGGGAGCGGAAGCACCAGGAACAAACAGGCAATTTGGGGGGGAACGTTACTAGGTCAGGCAAGTGTCCCTTGGCTTGTCTGACCTGACCTCAGACTCCAACTCGAATGAGGGTGGTGACGCAGCAGGTTGACGCTCTGTGGGGCCAAGGCAGGGGAGAGGCTGTCATCAAAATGTCATAAATGTAAACAAAGATAGACCGGTTGAGTTTATCTCCGAGCACATCGATGACCGAGGCTGTAAGCACAGCGGGGGCGTTGGTTAATCCGAAAGGCCTTGCTGGCTAACCAAAGTTTCCAAGGGGAAATGTTGAATGCCGCACCCAACGGAACGAAAAACAGACAAAAGACTAACAGGAAACAGATATTGCTCAGCCTAATTTTGGATACCTTAAATAACCTCATCTTAGAGGAATCAGACCTGCGCTAATCAGTCGTGAGGCTGATCCAATGGTCCGAGTGGCAGTAGATAGCTGATTGTTTTCAAGTGCTTTCTATATCATGATGCCTGATTAAATTCAATTAACAAAATGATTAGTGCTTTTTTTGACACACCCATCAAACCTACACGCTTTTCCTAAACCATTTTTGTTAAACGTTACATTAAAGTCCATTTAGATGTTTACAAAAAGTCTGTATTTTTCATAAATTCCTTGTAGATAATATATGGAGAAAGGGACTCCCTCCATATACGTACTACAATGATTATATTGCAGTTCCCATTTGTTAGGAACGTGGACACTTTATTATCCATGTAGTGTTCAAACTTGATCATGTGTCTGCTTACACATTGTTTCCTCAGAAGAAGCATGCATATATTTATTGATACATATGTATATATATGCACACTGTATATATTGTTTAACATTGAAAGAAAGCTGCTCTTTTTGCCAGTTATTTCTGTATTGGTTGGTATCTGTTTAATCTAAAAATGGCTTGAAGGAGCAATTCAGAAACATTCTCAGAGAAATCCAAGGCTGCCTTTCACTAGCATGCCATTGTAAGTGGAAGCCTAAAATAACCTAATCTTAGAAGAATCAGACCTGCCAAAAAAATAACTTTTTGTCTGATGCTTATGATTGAATGACTAGAATGGATAAATAAGACAGTCGATTGGAATGATTGGCACCCACCCAACTCAAATATGATCCAGATTGCCACACTGACGCACTGAGTGACTGGAAAGCTGCTACTATGCTGCACTTTCCGGAACCTGTCACTTCCTCTGACCCTGGTTCTTCTCACGCTGTGGCTTACAGCATTTTGTTTGCCTCTCTTCCCTTCCACCTGTAGCAGGATCTGTGTATGTGCTTTGTTTGTATTTTCTCAGCGTATACACTGAATATGTGTGCATGTGCATGTGTCTCTGCATGTGTGTGCATATGTGTGTGCATATGTGTGTGTGTGTGTGTGTGTGTGTGTGTGTGTGTGTGTGTGTGTGTGTGTGTGTGTGTGTGTGTTGTGTGTGTGTGTGTGTGTGTGTGTGTGTGTGTTGTGTGTGCGTGCGTGTGTGTGTGTGTGTGTGAGTTAGGATTTAACCAGTGATAAAGGGATTATGATCATAGACAGTGCCATTAAGAAATGAAGGAGGCTTTCTGAGATGATGAGGGGGATGAGACGGGGGGGGGGCCCAGGACAGGAGTCAGCAGGGCGGCCTGCCCGTTGGTGCGAGGGCGGAGCAGGAAAGGTGTTACTTAACATTACTGGAAGACTCATTACTTAACAAACTGCAGTTATGTCTACATTTCTGTCATTTTAGGTGGGATGGCTCAGAATTGAGTGAATTATTTATGAGCATTCTAGATTTTATTTTTACCTGTATGAATAAAACAGATATCCTCTCCATGTTATGACCTGTTAACCTGTTAACCACGCGGAGAGGAATACAGCGGCGGAGCTAGGGACTGAGAAACCAGAATCAGGCAGATCAAACCAGACATATGATTGGGGCTGCTGGGAGAGAGCATGTGCGGTCGGCGTCAACTGTTTCCCATAGAAAAAGGGAACATTCAACCACGCACGCACGCACGCACGCACGCACGCACGCACGCACGCACGCACGCACACACACACACACACACACACACACACACACACAAACACTGCTCGTAGGAAAAAATCTGCAGATATTTATTTCTCTCTATGTGTGTGTGTGTGTGTATGTGTGTCTCTTTCTCTCTTTTGCTCTCTCTCTCTCTCTCTTTAGTCAGTCTCCTTATTCGTCTAGTGACACTCTCCCTTTCTCGGATCTGTCGTGGTCTGTCTTTTCTCTGCAGAGCGGAAGCGCCAGGCATTGGGCACCACCGAGTTGTTTATGTAACTCCTGTCTCCCCCGTCTGGTCTTGCATTTCTCGCTCATGTTGTGGCTTGGCTTGGCACACACAAACATTGGCAATGGCCGGGAACAGTCACACACACACAGGCATACATATTCAAAATTAAAGTTGGAAAAACAGATGGAGAGGCAGAATGAATTGTATGAGACAATTCTCTTTTTACAATCACAGTTGCAGCCTGTGTGTGTGCGTGAATGCGTGTTTGTGTGTGTGTGTGTACCTGTGTGCATGAGTGCAGGCATGTGTGCACGCACGGTGTGCAAACACAGTGTGTGTCTGACAGAGGCTGTTGCTCTATTTTAATCTATCGGTCAAAAGAATTCTGTTATGACGCATTGTACCAATTGCACTTTCAGAATAATAGTCAGAAATGTAGTCAATACTGCATTATCTTACAGCATGCCCTCATATACTTATATCCTTTGGAATGCATGGCGAGTTACTGCTGGTATTGCAGCTAGTATGTCTACGGACACACCTCTGTGGGTACGGAGTACATGGCGAGATCAATGTCCGCTTGTACAGAGAAACATACATTGTCCATTGATCAGTGTTATTGATTCACCAGAGACATTCATTAGTGTTACGCCTTTTGTTCAGATGAATCTTCCAACCGACAGTTAGAGAACGACCTCGCCATCAACGGAAAGTCCTTGTGGTTTTAACATCGGTAGAATATAGATATGATGGGTCGTAAATGGGTTCAGTTAAAGCAATGATTAGTATCTGTTGAAAAGGAAATGGTGGCCAAAAGTCCCTAGGATAGTGAACATATTGTGAAACTGTATATGAGCCCTACCCTCTTTACTGGGACCCCTCTTACAGTCATGGCCCCATGCGCATGTCCATGGTATAGAGCACATATTTCCTGTGCCAAGTTGACCCATCGGAAGATCCCAGAGTGATACTGACAAGTTACACAACTAAGAACCCACATGGCTTTGAATGGCCGCATTCACACCAATCACCCCTGATTAAAGTTAACCGACTTAGGGTAATTGTATTTGTGGTCTTGAGTATACCACACATGGTGGGCATGGAGCCGTAGTCTACATTACTTGGCAGAGTGCCGGGGACATTTAATTGTGATTTCAAATAGTCTCTTAAATAGATGTCCTCTAATAGAGAGATAAAGATCTTTCTTGTATTGTACAAATGTTAAGTGGTCTAACACTCCTTTGACGAGTTCAAACGCGCACACAGAAGAAATTCCCCATTTGATTTTTCCTAACTGAGGAGCTCATTTATGTCCCAATTCTGACTCATCGCCTCATTGTGCAATAAGTTCCACCGAGCAAGTAGTCAAGGAACACCCAACAGCGATAGTGTTTCCCAATCCTCGCGTGTGACGTAAAGCGTCTCCTTCCCTCCTTAGGTCATGGCGTATGAGACAGAGAGAGATAAAATATGAAGCGTATGGTGTTATACGACTGGAGGGCTCCGGGGACGTGGGGGCTGATGTGACACGTCACACAAGGGGAGTGCAACAAGGGGAAGGGGGAGAACCACTTATTTCGGAGAGACATCTGTTCCCAGCAGCATCTGGCTCATGCTCTCTTCCTCTGTAAGGAGAAATAACTTATCTATCTTGTGTGCTGAGCCTCGAGGGGCCGAGAGCTTGTAAAGGGACCCTAGTGGCCCTGATGATGTAAAAGGTGGTGAAACCCTCCTAAATCCTTGCTTGCATTCATTTTTTACAACTTTGATGCATATAGTCCATGTATGGCATTATAGCCACAGTCCTAGTTTCAATTAGGTTTTCATGCAAGTGTGTGCGTTTGTGTGTATGTACATTTGTGTGTGGGTACACTTGCACCTACATGAATCAAAAGCAGCCAAATCCAAAGCCTCATGATCCAGTCATGACCTGGCCTCATCATGTGACCAAAGGAAGGCAGACCACTAGCGTCGATGCGATGCGCATGTGACTCCTCTCCCAGTGCATACTCCAAATCTACGTGGGCAACTCCCATCGCTGGGGGCAGGTTCTCATGCCCATCACAGTGTCCGTAGTCAGGTGACTAGGATGAGGGGGAAGAGAGAGGGGGATGGTAGAAATGAGGGAGAAGAGTGGGGTAGCTAGGGGGGGGTTGGAAGGGAAGAGAGATAACAAAATGCTGTAAGCCACAGCGTGAGAGGAACCAGGGTCAGAGGAAGTGACAGGTTCCGGAAAGCGCAGCATAGTAACAGCTTTCAAGTCACTCAATGCGTCAGTTTGGAAATCTGGTTCATATTTGACTTGAGTGGGTGCAAATCATTCCAATCTACTTACTTATCTATTCATTCTAGTCATTCAGTCATAAGCCGTAGAAAAAAAGTTTCCTCTAAGATTCCTCTAAGATGAGGTTATTTTAGGTATCCACTTACAATGGCATGCTAGTGAAAGGCAGCCCTGGATTTCTCTGAGAAGGATTCTGAATTGCTCCTTCAAGCCATTTTTTGATTAAACAGATAGCAACCAATACAGAAATAACTGGCCAAAAGAGCAATTTTCTTTCAATGTTAAACAATATATACAGTGTGCATATATATACATAAATATATTTATGCATGCTTCTTTTGAGGAAACAATGTGTAAGCAGACACAAGTTCAAGTGTGGACACAACATTTATAATAGTGTGTGTGTAAGGGACATGGTCAGACAGGGTTGAATTGTTTCCTCAGAAGACCAGTCATGTAGATCAGCAAAACGTCTGCCGCCTTGAAATGATTCAGAGGTTTGGGGGTGTTCAGCAATCAGGTTTGTTTATTCACATAATTTCTGTTTTTGATATTTTCTTCAATCTCTCTCTTTCCTCCCCTGTGGTTGTGTATGTGAGTCTGTGCTTACGTATGAGTTTCCTGAGTGTGTTTGTGTATGTGTGTGTGTGTGTGCCTGTGCGTATGTTTCATGTGTATGTGTGTGTGTGTGTGTGCGTGTGTGTGTGTGTGTGTGTGTGTGTGTCTAAATCAGGGACACACAAATGCTAACTGCAAGAAAATTGTCAGTTTAGACTGCACCATAAGCCCCTTGCAGCAAGCAGGTTCTGTTTGGTGTGTGTGTGTGTGTGTGTGTGTGTGTGTGTGTGTGTGTGTGTGTGTGTGTGTGTGTGTGTGTGTGTGTGTGTGTTTACCTGTAACATTGAATCCATATTCTTTTTCTGTTTGGCCATGGACTGTGTGGAAGGCACCAAGGTCCATGGGCCCATCCCATGCCTTTGAGTGGGGGCGTTCGATAAACCCGATATATCCGCAAGGAGTAGAAATTCGAACCGAGTGAAAAGTGAATACATACGAGGCAGTGGTGGGGAGAGAGAGAGAGAGAGAGAGGGGGGGAGAGAGGGAGAGAGAGAGATAGAGGGGGAGAGAGAGGGAGAAAGAGAGAGAGGGGGAGAGAGAGAGAGAGATGCTCTGCGAAAGAGGACGCAGGGGAGTGGACTTGGCAGGAGGACTGTGCGTACGGGAAGAGCTGTAGAGGACAAGGTCAGTCAAGGTTCCCTGTCACGGATGACGGGTTACAGGGGTGTAATAGAGTCCTCATGTGTGTGTGTGTGTGTGTCTGTATTTATAGTGGGTAAGAGTCTTGATTCATCATGGTATTGGCGTCTATGCCCGCTTGCAGAACTGGGTGGTATGTCTGAGTGCATATTTTGCAAGTCGTTTCATTGGTAGAACAAAAGGTTACACTTACTTTTACCGTCCCCTAGTTACTGTGACCCGGTTAATGTATGCTAAAATATAATATATTATTGGGTGATTACCACTGGTAAATATTAAGTAATTACCGAGAAACTAAAGCTGAAATACTAAGAAAAACCTCCACTATTACCCAGCAACTCAACAAAGTAACATGTAATTGTTACCATTTTTGGTTCTGATATTAATGCATACTTCCTAGGAATCAATTCATAGAAACATCTCCTCTAGTACCCACCATTTCAAGTCGCTATTTAATTTATACAGGGATTTTGTTGGTAACAGCCCAAGTTTATCTATAAATGACTTAACAATAAATCTGTTTATGAAGGGTTATTTATTTCAACTTATAAACTATGGAATTGTTTATCTTATTTCTAAAGGACATCCATTACTTACCTTGTTCCAAACCCCCATAGGAAAAAAAAGTCCTCTAGGCGCTAGGGATCCTTCTTAAATACTGTGTACTTTCTTGCAAATCATTAACTCCTGCATTTTTTTCATTCACTTTAGATCATAACTAAACATAACATTCCTCAGTAAACGTGACAATTCACTCAGTAAGTAAGCTGAAACTGAAATTGAAAAGGAAGCAGTGTTTATTTCTGGGGTATAACTAGGCTCTTACCATATGCCTTGAAACTATTCATTTCCTTTTCCATGCATTGAATACAACCTTCGACCACATGTGTTCTGCAACGAATCGAAGTTATACTGCTCTGATCTGAACAAGGAAGCCTTTTAAAGTACAGTTGGTCTGTCTAACTATACCTTTAAAAAAGCTGTGTTATGCGTTAAAGTGCATAGGTCACAGAACTTCTAATGGCCCATAAGCCTTGATAAGCCCTGGGTAATGCGCAAGGAAATGGTTTTCAGGACAAAGTTTTGTCTCTGGGAAGGCCTGTGAGTCTATCTTTGCCTGTGGTCTGATGTCTTTGAGTCAAGGTAATGAATATTGTCCTCTGTGTGGAGAAACTGGAGAACTGCTAGTTTGACACAGTCTTCCAGGACCATTAGAACAAGCCACAATGGTTCACTTTCTGGCACTTTGGAACCGACCATGAAAGGTAGCAGATGCAACAAAGACCAGTTCTCCTGAGTTGGATGGGACAGCATTTGGGCGGTCAGTTCTGTCCGTCCACTTGTAAGGGACCTCTGTGATCAGCTTGTTCAGTTCAAAAAGAGTAACATAACCCTTTCTTATCATAACATTAAGGCATTAAGCCTTAAGGCATGTCTGGTGTGTCTGTGATAACATGGCAATACCTTCATTTATTTGTCAATGCACACTTCCTTTTCCCACGTAGCAGTGTTTAAGAGTTGAACTTCCCAAAACATTTGTAACATGCTTAACATGTTTTGTTCTTGTTGCATAACCTCACCTTCTCAGTTCTCACCTTTTTTTCATTGAACTCAGAGAGCTGTCCTAAAGTAAATCTGCAGACATGAGTTCAAGAAAGAATGTCTATGAAGCCAACAATTGAAGGGGCTCTCAAGTTGTCACCTCCTCAACTGATACTGTACCATTGATGTTTGTTCCAAATAAATGGATGAAAGGCCCTTCCTCTTGTAGTTGAATAGAGTTGAAAAGCAGTCCAAAATAATGTATGAGCTTGTATGTATTACTGCCACCCACTCCAATTGAAATGCAGAGCTTGCTTTAGGTAGGACAAGTGACGTGATGGACCGACAACTTGATCCGTGATTTACAATATAAAAACTTATTTGAATTTTGGCTACAATAAAACTCTAAAAATATTTTAAGAACATATATATATATTACAGTGGTTCAGTTCAACTGAAGACATGCAGACTCTTACAATATGCCTCGTAATAATATTTTCCCTTATCCAAATAATGAAGGATATTTTCCACAACATTACAAGGTAAAACTGGACAATTCACTCATTAAATGTTGCAGAACATATATGGTTAAGTTTGTGTTTAGTGCATTGAAAAATAACAACCAGTTACTAGGGACATGGTCAGAGCCTGGCAATATAATGGAAGTATTGATGTAATGTTTCAACTTAAATAAAAACATTTGTATAGTTAGGAAAATGTAATAAAACCTTTAGAAATGGATGGAGCCATGACCAATTACTATGGAGGTACTTTAATAGAAAGTACTCTCTTCATTGATATTACTTAATTAAACTTGGGCTGTAGCTAACATAAACCTGGGATAACTACAATTGTCACTTGAATTGATTGCCTACATTCCTTGGAAGTATGCAATTATACATGATTTATTAGTAACCTAAAACGTTCACAATACACAAACTTAATTTAGTTGATGTGTAGCAGTGGAGCATTTTGTTAGTATTTCAGCAGTAGTTTCTCTGTATTTACCTCTTATTTGGCAGTGGTATATTATAAATAACCATATATTTCCCAGGTTTATACTTAGTAATCAGGGGATTGTAAAAGGAGTGGCTACTGAAAGACGCGCGTCTGTGTCTGTGTGCAAAGCCAAGTTCCCAAGCCCATGTGACCGTTGCTACGTGTTTGATCCTAGGCTGTTACCCACCTCAACTGCACATCCTGTCTACTCTGCATCTCTAGATGTCTGCAAGCGTTTTAACTATCGTAACCTGAGTTCCACAGGCACACACACACACACACACACACACACACACACACATAGATATACATATAGATACTACGCATTTATTTTCAGATTCCTTATTTATATCGACCAGTATTAGGCATTGTTCACAGGCTAGCCTGCTTCAGTCAGAATGCTGCTTATGTTATCACAGGAGTCTTGTGGTTTAAGTGAATGAAGTAGTGAATCGTACACAAAAATCCCTGACAGACTACCGGCATGTCACCATATTGCCTCACAACAAGTCCCTGGGGAGTCGATGAAAATAGCTACCTCGCGTCTGCCACCTCCCTTATTTATGCACCGAAAAATCACTCTCCCCTCTTCTTCTCCTTTTGCTTGTGAAATATCCAGTGTCTGGTGTGTATGTGTATGAGAAATAGAACACAATCTGGCTTTATTGCCAGTGTAACCCAGGCCCTAGCAATCAGTACCTAGTGTGGATGTCGACGGTCGCAAGTGTACAGCAAGAGAGACGATGAACAAGGTTCAGGCCAACCACTTTCCCTGCTCAATTACTGCTGCTGGTAGAGCTGGCTAACTAGCTTCTCAGTGGTGTCCGTGCCTAGCCTGCCAGAATCTCGTACTTCATTTCATTTGCACAGGGAGTCTGGAGCAACTCAATTGACAAACGTCAACTCACTTGAATGCAGGTGTCTGTTGGAGTTTACAACTATTGGATCTGCC
Organism: Gadus morhua; assembly: GCF_902167405.1. Taxonomy (NCBI): domain Eukaryota; kingdom Metazoa; phylum Chordata; class Actinopteri; order Gadiformes; family Gadidae; genus Gadus; species Gadus morhua. Next base: position 12,721,036 of record NC_044048.1, on the reverse strand, counting down.
CAGTGCCACTCTGGATCTGCCATTACCAATCGCTAACGTTTGGCCGGGAATCACGTTGCGCGCAGGCTGTTAACAAAACCAAACACAGTCAGGCCTGCCTTAACCTGCCATTGGGCCCTGGGGCTGAGGTTTCGTAGGCCCCAGAGAGGGGATCTTACAATGAAGATGTGTAACTTATTTCCGACATTTTGCCGTTGCCGTTGTTAAAAAAAAAAACTTTTTTTTTTTTTTACTGCAGCTCATGATAGGCCCCCCGATCGGCGTAGGCCCTGGGGCTTCAGCCCAGGCAAGCCCGTGCATTAAGGCGGCCTTGAACACAGTGTGCGTGAAGATGTCCGTCCACGAGAGCTGACTTTAACGTCATTGTTCTCAGCCACTACCTCTGTTTGCTGATTTGACGCAGAAAATTTGAACGTAGAAAACCCACTAAAATACCGCAGACCCAGACGTAGTACCAAAGGGAAATTCTAATTGAGAAGAAGTAGGCGGGGGGAGCCAGGCTAGTCCGTGCCCTGATCTCCACTTAATTCACTTTGACTTCGTTTGGACACGAGGCCTAGATTGTAGTGGTGGATTTTGGACGCGTCAGCGTTCAGCGCTGTGGACGGTGGTTGTAATGAAAGTGTTTCGAAGGGGTGGTTTTCTCAGAAATTATAGACAACACAAAAAGTCTCAGCCTCAGCTCAAATGGAGTCTAAGGTTAGGGTTACTGTAGAGTAGGGTATAATAGTAATGCTCTGAAGGGTTATACCTTCATTTGTGGCCAATGAGGCTTTCTTTGTATATTGGTGTGGATTAGATGACTCACGTCCATGTAGTTAATGTAGTGGAGCTGGGACGGGGCTGCTGGCCGCCCTTGTTTTCAGTCCAAAAGCCTCTTGACTCTTTTCCTATCAGATGGCGCAGGCGCTACACATGGGCCACAACCCGGCGGGAATTTTGCATGTCAATTGTAACACATAGATGTAAATTATGCGTATTTTAGTAAATGAAACCAATCCTGGTCGAATAAAACTCTGGATTGCTTCATGAATCACATGAAGAATACAGAAGAAAAAGAGAAGAAAAAATACTTTCTTTCCTCCAATTCTCGGAATTTTAAAATTCCGAGAATTGAATCAACGAGAGTCTTTAGACCACATGGGATCTGTTTACTCCATATCATTGCTTCCGCATGGTCCTCATGCTGTGGGTTGTAAACCAACAACTTCTTTTACTTCATTGCTGGCTCCAGGCCTTTCAGAAACCGAGAGCCTACATTCTTAATAGACATTGTTGGTCTTTGACCCATTTTTCTTTTGACAGCAATACCTTTGTGAACCAGGTGATAGAGGCAGACAGATAATAATAATAATAATAATAATAATACATAGGTTTTATATAGCGCTTTTCTCGGTACCCAAAGACGCTTTACAAAAACCCAAAACAAAAAAGCTACAAATGGACAGTACAGTACATACATGCATACTTACAAGTACTCCAAAACAACAATACAGAGAAAGATAGGACAATGAGAACGAGAGAGGGTGAAAAAAGATTCAGGTGGTTATGAAGCAGGCAGGCATACAAGCAATATAGCAGGGAATAAGCATCACATTTTAAGAATTGTTATGTTTACGATTGGGTGCCCCTACTGTTTCCATGTGCAATTCACTTTTACACCAATGTTGTAAAACTGTCATGGACAGCTAATCACATGCATCTCTTGATAAGCTCAAGGATTTGCGACTGCCCATTTCTTCCTAAGCCCCTTCATCTACCCCATGATGTCCGTACTGGTGTTCTTTTTGAGATATTTTTTGCCAGTGTACACATATCGAAAATCTTTTTCATCTTTTTAATAGATGTATTCACACCGGAGCTCAACTGGCAACACGCCTTTTATTATTGTAGAGCAAGTGGGATATACTTCTAAGCAGCGTATCCTTTTGAAGGGCATATCAATTAGGCTATCGTTTTAATAATAATAATAATAATACATTTAATTTAGAGGCGCCTTTCAAGACACCCAAGGTCACCTTACACACCTTACATATAGTCATCATACATTTTTTAAAAAGCAAGACATTGTGGAAAAAATAAATAAATAAATAAATAAATAAACATAAGCAATAAGAAATAAAAAAAAAAAAAAATAAAAAAAGGGTTGGCCAGGGTTCTTAATTTGCCGATGGCTAATCAGAGTAGACGGCTTCTCTTGGAAGCCAAGTGTCTTCGAAAGGTATGCAACCCTACACAGACTTTCACCTGAGATCAAGCATTTAGTTCCTCCTTCCTTTCTTTTGATGTTAGGATGTTCCTGGCGGCCGGCGGGGGGTCATTATTGTAAATTTGTCGCACACGGACAACAATTTTCAACCGAAATGTTAAAGATAAAGATACTTAATATCAACATATTATATAATGTATTTATAAGATGCTGGACCAGTACTCATCTACTCAAATACACTTTCACAGCCCAAGTCCATACTGAGAATAATGAGCTGCCCCAATATTTTATATCTTGCTGATTTCACATTTCATGAACAAAGCTCTTTTATTTCAGTATAAATGCTTTACGTGTGAATTAACCATATCAATAACTTTGTTATAATAAGTTATCACTACTTCTCTCCAGGTTTTAGTTTCACACTGATGAAGGGGATTGCCAAAATGTATATCACGAAAGCAAAATATACAGCTAAACAAACTCCAGTTTCTCTCTCTTTATGCTTTCGTATCCATATATCTCTGTCCCTTCCTCACTTTCTTTCTCTCTCGCTTGTTCGATAGATTACAATCCTCTGGGTCAGCAGCTTTTGTAGAGAAGCCTTTTTTATTTTAAATGTAGCGATGAAACCCCTTGCTCATGAAGTAGCAAAGACAGGAAATCAATGGAGACCGCAACCAGCTGGAAAGCAGAACCCAACCACGGAATAGACCTCATCCCTTCTTTTCTTCAATGCTTATCTTGCTTTAACATATTGTTCTCTACGAGAGAGAGAGCGAGAGAGAGCGAGGGAGAGAGGGAGAGAGAGTGAGGAGGAATCAGCCATCATACCATCATCTCTATGATGGCACGCACTTTGGCTTGTAGCTCTAACTGCACACATGCACGAACACAGTTTGAATGAGATAAGAGGCTTTTTTGCTGTGTTATATGAAAATATGAAAGGTAAATTACACTTTTTAGACAATTTGGAAATCATCTCGTGACCCCCCAAAAACATCTTTCAGCCCCCGATTTGAGGGTGACAGAATAGGATGAACACACTATTTACATGCTATTATAAGGAATGCAAGAAGCACGTTAGTGGGCATGAGCAAAAAATAAAGGATTAACGTTCCCTCCTCTGTGTGTGCTTGTTTTCCACAGTCAACGAGTATGTTTTCATGGTCCAGGCACGGGGAATACAGATCAGGGAAAACGTAAAGAACATCGGAGCCCAGGTTCTGGAGCAGGTCGTGAGAGGAGCGCACAGCAACAACGGCACTGGTGAGGACACACTAACACACACACACACACACACACACACACACACACACACACACACACACACACACACACACACACACACACACACACACACACAAAAACTAACATACACACAGGCACACACGCTTCAAGTCAATTGACTATTTATAGCCCTTAATCTAAGTTTAAATATCAAAGTGTCAAAGGCCAATGACACCCCCGCAAACCTAAAGCCCTCACAAGTAGGAGTCTAAAGGGGTCGAGGGGTGTTTAGGAGTGCAGTGGGTGATACATGAGCAGAATAGTATTGCAGCAAACTCTTCGAAGCCTTCTAAAGTATGCACCACGCACATCCAGTCACAATGAGCACAAAACAGCCAGCCGAAAGAGAGAGCTGTAGGATGGGTTGAGTTACAAAGTTTTCAGGCACACATGAATCTCTATTTAATGCATGTGGAGATGGCATGGCTGATTTGTTGAGCCTTGCTCTGGGAACAGATGGCCGGTATGTAAGCTAAACTACATTGCAGTTGCGCTGCCGTAAAACACGGTGCTTTTAAATATTGATGTGAGCGTGTGTGTGTGTGTCTGTGTGTGGGATCCTCAGACTATGCCTATGACTTCAACTCGAGCGAGAGTGAGGCCCCGCCCACCACATATCTGCCAGAAGACTTCAACTACCTGCCGTCCCAGGTGTGCCCGGAGAGGCTGCCCACCATGAGTAAGACTACACTCTTCTAACTTCACGAATCAGGGGTTCAATCGAGGTGAACAGGGCGGTTTGTTTATTTTTGCTTCATGTCAGGAAAACGAGGCGTAACTCCGCCCCCTTCAGTGTTTGCTTTCTGTTCCTGGCTCTGTGCCGTCTCCCCACCAGAAGATCTACTGACACATAGTAGGACTGCTGGAGCCCATTATTACTTCCGAAATGACTTTACCGACTTCAGCAGATTCTTTCCTCCAAATCAACCATGGAGTGGGGCTGACAACAAACAAAGTACACTCTCCAGAAATTGCCGTAATGACCAAAAATAAGAGAGCACAGAAAAAAAATTGCCTCACACACAGTGCAGATGTACTTTGGGAGTAGAAAAGTCGGCCATGCTGCAATGGTTTTAGCTGAATCTTTGAAGGGTATTTCACAGATTCAACAGAATCCATCTTGTCCTTCTGATCTCATATTATCAATTATCTTTTTTTAATGGCTTTTAATGCAAGCAAAGGATTTAAAGACCCATTCAAAAACAGTGAACCCTTGTTATTCCCACTAGTCCTCCTCTGTACTGCTCACTTTGCCCAGGCCTTTCCTTATCGTTTGCTTTTCCTTATCACTATTTGTTTATTACCTTCTCCCATGTCTCTGTTCAAATATCTATTCTAAACCATTAAAAACATGTTTTATCTTTTCCCAACTTTTTCACCCCTTCCTACCTTCCCCTCTCTATGTCTCTCCCACTCTCTCTTAATCTCTCTCTCTCTCTCTCTCTCTCTCTCTCTCTCTCTCTCTCTCTCTCTCTCTCTCTCTCTCTCTCTCTCTCTCTCTCTCTCTCTCTCTCTCTCCCCCCCCCTCTCAGAGGGCAGGTTGGAGGTGAACATGACTGAGATACTTCTGGATGAGGTGGAACACTCCTTGTTGAGAGCAGATCCTAGTCTAGCCCCAGGCGGCTACTGGACGCCCACAGACTGTCAACCTCGCTGGAAGGTACTAAAAGTGTCTGTGTTATGTGTGTGTGTGTGTGTGTGTGTGTGTGTGTGTGTGTGTGTGTGTGTGTGTGTGTGTGTGTGTGTGTGTGTGTGTGTGTGTGTGTGTGTGTGTGTGTGTGTGTGTGTGTGTGTCCACCATTTCCTCTAGACAGGAAACGAAAAGACAGAAAGGGACATAATGAGATGCACCCAACGCAAAAGCACCACCAGGCATGTTGTGCCTCACCACTGTGCTGTTAGTCAGCACAGTGTTAATAGTATTCATAGTAGCCAGGAGCCGGGGGCTAGGTAGGCCTACGAGGGCCATTAGGCTCTACACTGGAAGCAGGACGTCAGCACACATCCAGCCAGGAAGTCAACACCCGTTTAGTCCTTGTTGTGGTTGGACAGTAGCAGCGGTGTGTGTGTGTGTGTGTGTGTTTGTGTGTTTGTGTGTGTGTGTGTGTGTGTGTGTGTGTTTGTGTGCGCGTGTGTGTACGTGTGTGTGTGTGTGTGTGTGTGTGTGTGTGTGTGTGTGTGTGTGTGTGTATGTGTATGTGTGTGTGTGGGGGGGGGGGGTTGTATGTGTGTCTGTGTGTGCGTGTGTTGTTTGTGTGGTATGTGTGGGTTTGGGAGTAAGAGTATGAGTACAAAGAGAATGTGGCACAGAGGGGTCTGAAAGAAAATGGGGAAGAGCGGGGCGAAGAGACCAAAAGAGAGAGAGGGGGCGAAAGACAGAAATAGCGAGAGAGGGTGGGTCAAACAAAGCAGTTATCTATAATTGAATGACACATGCAAAGTTGTTGGCAGGTGATCAAAGAAACCAGCCGAAGGCACTATCTTTGTGTTTATGTTCATTGCCTAAACAGCATTGCCTGCCAGTCCACAGTCCACTGCACGAACCGTTTCCAACCTCGCTCTCGTCTGGCCCTCATTCCCAATCCTTTATGATGTTTATCAGCGTAGCCCTGCCTGCTATCTCTCTCTCTCGCACTTGTTTACTCAGTTGGACAGAATGGGATCTGACAATGCACCTTTATCTCCCATGGTTTGAATTCCAAATGTCCCTTTGTGTATGTCCATTTCTCCCTCTCCCTTTCTTTTTTTCCCACTTTGTGTTTAGCTTGAATACATACTTAAATACAAACCAAAATAACTAATAATAATAATTCTGTTTTCCAAGGTGACATTAAACCACTCTAATTGGTCAATACTTGGTACCTCCGATTATGAAAGGGAGATAGAGCCATTAGTGTGTTTCTGTGTGTGCTTGCCTCTGTGAGCGTGCTGGTGTGTGGTGTGCCATACAGTGGCAGCATAGCCTTTTAACACATGGCACTAATCCGATTGCTCTCTACCGCCTGGGATCCACCAATTAAACGATGTGCTGCGGTGTGTTCTCCTGCTAGGTGGCCATCCTCATCCCCTTCCGGAACCGACACGAACACTTGCCCATCCTCCTCAGGCACCTGGTGCCGGTGCTGCAGAGACAGAGGCTTCAGTTCGCCTTCTATGTCATAGAGCAGGTACGTTCACACACACAGAAACAGATACACACACACACAGACAGACACATCCACACACACACACACACACGCACGCACGCACACACACACACGCACACGCACACGCACACACACACAAGCTTTAATCCCAAGCAAACACACCACACTAAGCACATCACGTCATCTCGCAAGTACACTAGGAGGGAACAATAGATGGTGCATGTGCACAGATCAGAGGTTAAAGGTGTAGCTGTACAACCCTGTAATGTTGAAGCTTCTATATTTTCTGTCGACAAATTGGCATTTCTTTTCCAATGTTTCACCAAATTCATACACAACCAGTATCCAAATCCTCAACCACTGCTGTTTTCCCTCCCTTTTTTCTTGTCCTGCCCCCAGACGGGAACGGAGCCGTTCAACCGAGCCATGTTGTTCAACGTGGGCTTCAAAGAGGCCATGAAGGACCTGGACTGGAACTGTCTGGTGTTCCACGACGTGGACCACCTCATGGAGAACGACAGGAACTACTATGGCTGCAACGACATGCCACGCCACTTTGCCGTCAAACTCAACAAATACTCCTACATGTGGGTCCAACGGCCGAGACCGTAGTGGAGAACTGTTAGGCGGGTCAGCACATGATGAGACTCAGAATAAGGATGGGCAACAGATGGCAGTTTAATACTTTGTTGCACAGAAAACATATCTTTAGCTTAAGAGATAAGAAAAAAAGCCTTCTGCATTTAGATTCCGCTGGTTTTGGAATGACAAAGAAAGCTGTTATCTGATTGGATGTTTAACCAGGGATCAGTGTCGACTGGGTCAAGACTTAAATTGTTTTAACTTTCAGCTCAGCGACAAGGTTGAAAATCCAAAAGGGGCTTCAACGCTCAACTTGGTGTCGCTGACGATGAATTCTCATCTTGTGTTGACCAGTTTATAATCTCACACCCAGAGAATATAGAGTTAATTAAATGCTCATTATGGTTTCTGATGTGTTTTCCTCCAGGCTTCCCTATAATGAGTTCTTCGGGGGCGTCAGCGGCCTCACTGTGGAGCAGTACAAGAAGATCAATGGATTTCCCAATGCATTCTGGGGCTGGGGAGGAGAGGATGATGACCTCTGGAACAGGTGAGGGCAAATAAACACACACACACACACACACACAAACACGTTGCACACACTCATTCATGCACACACTCACTCACACATTTATGCTAGCACACACACACATGCAAACACACGCACGCAAACACACAAACACAAAACACACATGGCCTCTGTGATACAGCTGTCATTGTCCTTTGCTGGGTTTGCTCAGAACGATGAGTCATCTCTTCTGTGTTTGCCTTACACTACCATGTCCTACAGTACAGTCGCCCCCAGGTAGCTTTAGAAGCGCTGCCCCTCCTCTCCATTATCTCTGATCTAAGTGAGTGGGTTCCATGCCTCTTTCCAGAGATAAAAGCCTCATTGTGTATTCCCTCGCAAGAATTTGCCCAACGCCTATTGATTCGGTCTGTCTATTGAATTAGTCTCTTTACCACGCATGTACAGTATGTCCCGAACATTGGGCAACAACACCGTTTTTGTCGCAGAGGTTGGCTATTGGGAAGGCCAGCGTTTTGGTCTCTTTTCTAATGGTACTTTGATTTGCAGGGTGCAGCTTGCCAACTACACAGTGAGTCGCCCATCAGGAGAGCTTGGCCGCTACATGTCCATTCCTCATCACCATCATGGGGAAGCTCAGTTTCTGGGCAGGTCAGTGTTTACACACCATACAATACCCATGCATTTCAAGAACAACGCACACACACAAACACCCACACACCCACACACATACACACACAAACACAGACGTGAACGCACGCACACACACAGACACACGTGAACACACACACAAACACACACACACACACACACAGACAAACAGCCACATACACACACAGACGTGAACGCACACACACGTGAAAGCACACACACAGACGTGAACGCACGCACACACACAGACACACGTGAACACACACACAAACACACACACACACACACAGACAAACACACACACACACATACAAACACCCACATACACACACAGACGTGAACGCACACACACGTGAAAGCAAACACACAGACGTGAACGCATACACAGACTCGTGTGAACACACACACAAACACACACACACACACAGACGTGAACGCATACACACACGCGTGTGAACACACACACAAACTCACACACACACACACACACATACAAACACCCACACACATACACAGACGTGAACACAAACACACGTGAAAGCACACACACAGACGTGAACGCACACACATAAAAAAACACACACACACACACACACACACACACACACAGACGTGGACGAACACACGCGTGTCAGGATTTGGTTGAATCGTGAGAGTTGATCATTGGAATGTGGCTTAAGCAAATGTGATGTAAGCCAGTCACATGGGAAGGAGAGTAGTGACTTAGAGGGAATTTCATTCCTGATAAAGACTTTTCATGTGACTTATATGGGGGCTGTAATTCAATAGCGTTCTTGTTGCTTGTGATTGTCACTCCTTCTGTACACAAACACGCCATTCTCTTCCAAAGTACTAACTAAAAAAGATTCTGAATTATCGCATCACATAAACTGTATATGGATAATGTCAAGTTCACACCATTGGAAACACATCCTGTTCCTCTTGTTAAATCGTGTTCTCCTAAAGACCACTCCTATCCACTAACGTGATGCTACTAGCATAGCCACTGGCTCATGTCATCGTGTCTCATATCCTTTTTACGTTCTGCCCGGAAGGTACACTCTGTTACGCCACTCCAAGGAACGCCAGGGGCTGGACGGCCTCAGCAACCTCAACTACTCCCCCCAAGTGTCCAGGAGGCACCTCTACACCAACATATCAGTCAGCCTCACCAGGAACCTGGCCCCCATCGCCGACTACTGAGCCACCAGCCGCCAGATCACAGAACCCATGCGATAGCCACCGTCCGCTGGGATTTCAAACCTATGTTCCCAGACGCAGCCCTGCTTAAGAACCTTCTTTTTTTTTTTTCTTAATTCAATATTTTTCTGTTCGTTTTTTGGTTTTCGGCCTTTGTGTGTTTTCGTCCGGGGGGGTTACGCAGTGTCACACGGGGAGAGTAAAGAAGGGTCAATGCGGCACTTTGTGCCACATTCCATCACTCCTCTCATCCGTGGACCTGGTCTCCACCATGCCTTTCGCACCATTTTGGCCTTCAACCTTCCCCCTCATACCCTGATTGGTTAAATTAGCGCTTAATCCGGGAATCAGGAGCTGGCTGCTTCACTAGTCTGGTCCGCACACTAAGACTCAACTGTGTGGATGTGGTTTCTGAGGCTTTCAAATTTAGTTTATCTTAGCATGTATATATATATATATATATATATATATATATATATATATATATGTATATATATATGTATAATCATGTGGCATTTACACCCGTAAGTCATTCACATGCAAACCAACAGTGGATTCTTGCAGCTGGTTCTGCAAAATGTATGCCAAAACTTTTAAGTGAAGTGGGACATATATAAAGACAGAGATATATAAAAGTGATTTAATGAAAGTGAGAGTTTTTACAGTTCCTAAAAGTTCCTTAGTTAGGAAGTTCACTGTATAATAATAGTGTACAGACACATAACCATTTTCAGAAAAGGCCTCAGTGTTTGTCAAAAAATGGCGCATCTGTTGTTTTTTTTGGCTGCTTGGGGAATGGCTTTAATATGTGTGGGTGCAAAAGATTCATTGATTAGCAATAAGCTGCCAGAGCTCACAGCAGAACTTAGAAACTGACTCAATATAAAGATGCTTTAGCGCGGCTGCTGACACACGGAGAACGCGAGTAGTGCGGAGAGCCTGCTCTGTATGCAAACCTCCCCGACGGACACACCTCCGCCTAAACAAACAATCCACCCGGTCAACACCGGGTGGCCCGGTGGGGCCCTGGGCCTCTGTGTGTTTAAGTTATTGAAAGTTATGCAAATAGCCACGTAGAGAGATCCTGTTCGCCGGATCTGTAGATGGACGTCGGCCGCGAAGGTCAGCCTTTGAAGGACGAAAATAAGTTGTTTTTTTAATGCCGTTGTTAACGCCACACGCACACACACACTTGCACACACACACACACACACACACACACACACACACACACACACACACACACAAACACAGAGAGTTGAAGAGAATCAGACGTAGAAGCGTGCACGCTGGCTTCCACTCTCATTTATGTTTACAGTGTGATTTCATTTTCTTGTCCTGATTGGTGGAACACCCCCCCCCCGCCCTCCCCACCCTGGTATCGTATGCTGTATGAGTGTCTCACGTTTTGATCAGAGGCTGCCTTTATGTTTATATGACACTGTATGTACACGTCCCCATTAAGGTCCAAAAGCAAGGCACTGTTGATGTCGTTGGAGACGAGTCTGCCGTAATCGATGACTAGTGAAGACTGTAGGAGGTCATTCAGAGGTAAAGGCAGTGTGCTTTGGCCCTACAACAAGTATGACAATTTAGAGAGCACCACAAAGAGACAAAAGCACCCCGTTGTTCTCCCCAGTGTGTGTTTGAATATGAGTGTGTGCGTACGTTTGTGTGTGTGTTCTGGACAGTGTTGATGGATACTTAAGGTTCTTCCCTTCTCTTGACATTGTCTATTTTATAATTACACAGCTACTTCATTTCACATAAATCGCCTTTTTAGGAATACTGTGGGTTGTAGATGTGTTACCCTGGTAATATATAAAAAAAATGAATTTGAGGCTGGACCTCAAAGTATTTATTTGATCTTGTACGGATTGTGTTCTGTGATTGTTATGATTTTTTTTGAGTTGAGTCGGTAGACGATACAGATGCACTGAAGCGGATTGTGTTTATTTGATTGGGATTTGTGAGGTTCCCGTTTGAGTGATACATGTGCGGTTCCATGTTGTTCAATTCAACATATGAATGAAATGGGATTGACAATGGTCTTGAGATGATTGGAGTTGGAAGTTGTGGTTAAAGGGGTCTCATTTAAATTGGAATGGGATCCCCAATGCTGATGTATTGCGTATTATTCTGCTGAACAGTCAATCGCCGGAGGAAACCATTTAGTTTGAAAGCCACAGGAAGAAAGTTATCAGGAAGTGCCGGTTGTCACCTGCCTCCATTAAGCACCTTCAATATTGTAACCACCGGATGGAAAATAAACCACTAGCCGACATAAAGAATGTGTGTGTGTGTGTGTGTGTGTGTGTGTGTGTGTGTGTGTGTGTGTGTGTGTGTGTGTGTGTGTGTGCGTGTGTGTGTGTGTGCGTGTGTGTGCGTGCGTGCGTGCGTGCGTGCGTGCGTGCGTGCTTGTGTGTTTGTGTGTGTGGTGGTTCTGGATGTATGGTTGCCTGCAGTGGGTGCTCAGTCCTGCCTGGAGCACATCAGTCTCAATTTTTTGCCTCCCAGAGAAGCATGCTGAGGGTGCTTAGTGAGAGACATGAACCACGGCAGCCGGGTGGTTTTCCTATCCACGTGTGTTTGAGTGAGATGGTGGATCCCGTTGACCTACAGTCCTAACCAGACAAATTCCAGCTTTTTTTTTTTTCTGTTTCCGCACTGATTTTCATTTTTCATTTTTGATGTTAGATCGCTGACCTGTCAGAAAAAGAAACCCTAAAAACACACAGGTCCTGATTTAGAAATAACTTTTTTTTTTTGAAGTGGACGTATATTATGCATCATTTCATATTTTTTACCATTCAATGAATATGTGAGGATAATTGAATATGAGAGACGGACTATCGTATGTGTGATGACACCCCCCTGACTGGCCTATTTATATTTTACAGTGTATGGACTATAATTGTTTCCGGTGTTCAAACACTGCAAGTGAAACACAGAGCCTGTGTCAACTGCATCTACAGACAGGGAAAAGCAGTCAACCATTGCCATTGCTGTGATCCAACCTGTCAAATGGCCTTTAGTTTGTGTTTTTGTTGTTTTGTTTTTTGGAGTCATGAAAAAGAGTTTAAAAGGTGCACGGTTGTGTGAAGCGCCACATTCCAGGCTCAGGCAATGCCTGCTCTTACAGAGACGTGCTCAATAGCCACATACTCTCACGCCCTGTCCTGCTCCATCCTGCGCCTGTCTGAATGACGGTTACCCGCGAGTAACCTGACGAGACGGGCAGCCTTAATGCTTTGTTAATTTATTTCAGTGTTTTTAACTCTAGTTTTTTATTTTTTTATAAGCAAAAAATCTATTTAAACTGAAAAAAATGTAATTCATATTGAGACAATGACCATTGTAATTAGTGTTGTGTGTGTAGCGAATTACAAGTTCTAGAGGAATTAAAAATCACCACAGATGCTAGCTTAACGAACAAGGCTTTGGAGTGGTTTGGCCGGCTGTATATCTGGTGCCATTCAAGTGCTAGTGAAGCTTGCATCGCTACATCAACGCTTTTATATCATGGCTTAGCCAGCATAGCCTTTTTAATGAGCGTACTACTTCACAAGTCTGAACATTCTGGAAGCCTTCCTCCTACTCCAACCCTTACTTAAAAAATGCTGTAACCGTGGAGGGCTTATGAGTGGGATGTGAGTTATCGATCGACAGATGAGATAGCCTAGTTCATGCTTATTAAGATAAGGACAGCTGTCCTTTGATAAGGACAGCTGTTGGGTCAAAGGTAAGGCACTGTAGGATGTTAACAATTCTATGTCAGCCAAAATCACCATATGCTTACGAAGCTTAGAATGCAACACTGGCACACTAATTAGCAACACAACCCACTCCAAAATCTACACCAACAAATAGATTTCAATTTTTTGGTTTTTCATTAAAGCTTACAAAAGAAAAATGTAGAAGCTGAAGTTGAAATATATCTTCTCTGATTGTAAGGAGCCACCTTCTCCTTGAATTGAAGCCATTCGAAGCCACTTGTTAAAAAAAAACTTGATGTCAGCCTTATGTGTATCTGTGTATTGACATATTATCTTTTGATTATTGAAATTTGTATGATGGAGATTTTCTTTTATAACATCATTGTTATTGTCAAAGTACACCAATAAAACAAAACTTGAAATTATATTTTTCTATCTGCTTCTGTTATGCTTATGTCATTCCATTGGCTACATGCCATATATTTAAATAAAACAAAATATGAAACATTTAAATGAAATATTAGCTTTAGAATTTATATTACCGGCAAACCCATTTGATTATCTTAAAATGATGGTAATGATAAGATATGATCATATTTATTTGTAGTGTTCCTGTATTGAACTCAAATCATGGCAAAAGTGATAGTGAAGTTTGGAATACAGTCCAAACATATGGAGCAAACATAGGCTACCCAAGGGTCTGGTTCAAAATAGTTGACTCAGTTTAAACTGAAAACTTAAAGGCATTGTTGCAGGGTTTATTTTCCAACGAATTCGTGCAATTTGCTTGTTGGTATTTAAGATTTAAACTGTTATTTATTGTATTTAATGTTGTTAGGTGTCACAAAACGGAGTGTTATAAGAAAAAATAGGTACTATTTTACCAGTTTGCTATTGATCCTCATTTCCCCCAGAATGCATTGCATGACGTCACGTTGGGGAGACACGAACCAAAGCCGCATTGAGACCCTTGAGAGTAGAGACTAGTAAGAGAGTGTTCAGCAGATTATACAGATACATAGATAAATACATAGATATTATGCAAGGGATTATGTATAGAACGCCGGTCATTATCGAGAGAATAAGCCCCTACAGGGCGAACAAGACACCAACGCGCAGCGGAGGTGTCTTGCTTCACCATGAAGGGGCTTATTTTACGATAATGACCGGCAAAGTTCTATACATTATCCCGCTTATTACACGGCTACTTGCCAAAACGAAACATTTTATTTACAATTTATTTGTTACCAGCATTCATAGTGTTGATCAGCAGAGAAATAGTCCGCCCAAGACGTTGACGTCGTCGCTTAGCAACTGACATCGCTTGGGTTGATACATATCCCGCTTATTACATTGACAAGTTACCGGACTACGTGCGGAGTGATACCAAAGGCAAAAAGTAATTTTGTTTACCTTGAAAGCGGTCATTATTCATCCGTTGCCAATGAATTATCCAAAAATAATTGACCGCCGGAAGTTGTAAAGTGCCCATGCAAGTGAACGGAACGTTGAAAAGACCTATTTAATAAGTAAGGGATAATGTATAGAACGCCGGTCATTATCGAGAAAATAAGCCCCGACAGGGCGAACCGGACACCGACGCGCAGCGGAGGTGTCTTGCTTCGCCATGAAGGGGCTTATTTTACGATAATGACCGTCAAAGTTCTATACATTATCCTGCTTATTACACGGCTACTTCCCAAAACGAAACAATTTATTTACAATGTATTTGTTACCAGCATTCATAGTGTTGATCAGCAGAGAAATAGTCCGCCCAAGACGTTGACGTCGTCGCTTAGCAACCGACACCGCTTGGGTTGATACATATCCCGCTTATTACATTGACAAGTTACCGGACTGCGTGCGGAGTGATACCAAAGGCAAAAAGTCATTTTGTTTACCTTGACAGCGGTCATTATTCATCCGTTGCCAATGAATTATGTAAGGAATAATCACCGAGAGGCCGGGCAATAAAGAGTTTGATATGCCCGGCTCGTGGACGGCTTACCGCCCGAGACGAGGTCGAGGGCGGTAACCTTCCGCGAGCCGGGCATATCAAACTGTTTGTTGCCCTGCCTTGAGGTGATTATTCCGTTTATTCTACTTCGCGCCGGCCAACATAATAAAACAATTCAAATAGGCCTACTTTAATAATTAGCCTTTTTCTTATTCGTATTGCATGCTTATTAAATGTATACTCTGTTTAAGTTAATCTCCCTCAAAAAGTAGTTCCCTTTAGAACTACGGTGAATAACGTTAGCTCAGCTGTAGGTAACTCGTTTCAACCACACAAGGCTGGATCTGATCACTAGTTTAATAACGTAGTTGCTACATTCGTATCAAGTCAGCTTTAATGACGATCGATCAAACATGCACTCCTTGGTTTATTTTTACAATGGACCTCATGTTGGAAATGTATGTGATAGAAAACGATGCAAGCGGCGTATTGATCTACTGTGCTCAGTCAGCAGCAAGTAGAACCGACAAGTCAGCGGGCAATATGCCGGATTAATGCACCCCTCCCAGCCAATCAGAATCGAGCATTCTTAAATGAAGTAGAATAAATAAAAGTGTTGTTGTATGCACCGCTTTTCATTGAATAGCTCCAGCGCTTGTTGCTGGTTGCTAAATGATTGCAACTCTCCACTCATTCTCCTCTGACTGGGATCTATGATATACTGTGCAGGTTTTATAGACGGAGACACTCGTGTTGCCGGTGTAGCCTTGGTTACTTTATTACATGCTTGTTTACGTTACAGTTGTTCACCCCTAAACCTTCCCCGCCCTCCTTACAGGTTCCTACGCATATAACTACATCTCCCCCTTTTAGTGAAGTACCAGTATTTCTTTTGTTTCTTTTGAGTATTAATAATTAACAATAAACATACTCTTGATTAACAATAAACATACTCTTAATTTACAATAAACATACTCTCCAGCATAATATTAATCTTCAACACTATAAACCTGAGACAAACCCACTTGTGTGACGTGTTATATCCTTTAACAAAAACCAAGAAAACTGAACATATAATTATTATGATTATCATTCTGTCTAGGGGTCAGGGCCTGGCTACACCAGACGCGGAAATTTTGCTTTGCGGACGCGGTGTGAACGCAGCAGAATTCGAAACCGTTGAAAGCAATGAGAGTGGCTACACCAGACGCTGAAACTGAATGTACCGCGCCGACATATCCGACATTTCCGCGCGGAAAATTAAGACATAGACTGGTTTCTATTTTTATTATTTTCCGCGAGGTTTGCGTGGGCCTTTTAACATAGAGTATGCTAATAAATCAATGAAATGTAATGAAAACCATTATATATTTTGCTGTGAATAATGAGGGAATCAATAAATCTGATTATTTCCCAAACCCTCGAGAGCTGTTACTATGGAGATTTAACGTTAACGATTAAAACATTACTTTTGTTTGAAGACGACAGTGTAGCCTATAAGATAGATAGTATACGTAGACAGTGTAAGTATATAGATAGCAAGTAGGCCTAGTTAGTTGATAGTTCAAGAATGGATGATTATTTATTAATTCATGAAGTTGAAAAACGAGTAGGCCTACAGCTTTACGACCACAGTGACCCGAAATATAAGGATAAACGTCAAAGAGATGCCGGATGGAGAGCTGTTTCGGAGGCAGTTGGCATAACTGGTGAGTAACTTCTATACTATACTTCTATACTATAAGCAGCTATTGAACTGGACCATAGTAATACTAATTATTCATAATAGTGGACGTTCCTCAAAATCATTATGTCTATAGCATTACTTTAAAATTGTTTTACTTAGTCTATAGTGCTTATCCTGAGAATGTATTTTTAAGTGGAAACAGATTAAAATGAATCATGGTGTCAACAAGAACGTTTTAATCAACATACATTTGGAACCAAGAATGTCTAGCGAGAGAGAGACAGGGAACAGACAGAGAAAGAGAGAGAGACAGGGAAACAGACAGAGAAAGAGAGAGAGACAGGGAACAAACAGAGCGAGAGAGGAGACAGGGAAACAGACAGAGAAAGAGAGCGGGGGGGGGGGGGGGAGAGACAGACAGAGCGAGAGAGAGAGAGAGATTGATAATCAATATCTATTTACAAAATATCAATATCTATTTACAAAAAGATATATATATACAATGATCATCATGTTATCCAAACCTATTAAACTACATTATTTACAAAAATTATTTACACATTATGTGCACTATTTAAAGCTCCTTCTGGGAGTCAAAGAAATTACAGAGGAACTCCCGAGTCTGAAGGGCTTCCCTGGGTCCTCTGTTACGCCCCATGTGTCGACACTTTGCAGACCATGTTCTCCATCCCTTTGACCCTCTACCATATCTCTGTTCTTAGGCTTGATCAGATAATTATTAGCACACATGCTGCCATGACTACCATGGTCTATATGACACGGCAGCATGGATATTCTTGACAAAAAAACCCTCCATCTGGCCGCAGAATGCCAAAGGCACACTCCACTGTCATGCGAGCTCTTGACAGCCTGTAGTTAAAGTGACTATTATGCCTTGACAAGGTTGCTGCCAGGGTAGGGTCGCATCAAGGGTACCGCTTCAAGGGAAATGCAGCATCACCTACCATCATGTATGGCACGTCACCTTGCTGACCATAACCAGGCAGGGGGGTGTCTTCTGGCACATTCAAAGTCTTTTCCCTCATTCCCCTCCCCAGTGCTGAATGAGCGAACACCCCCACATCACTGCACGGCCAAAATCGCACTTGTATGATTATAAATTTGAGTCCGCATCCACCAGGGCCAACAAGATTATTGAAAATGTTTTTTATAATTAAAAACTGGCTGCATGATTTTTTGGGTGCTTGAATTTGAATGTGCTTCCCGTCGATGGCCCCAATGCAATTTGGAAACTGCCATCTTCTCCAAAAGCGCTCTGCGATAGCTGTCCATGATTCCTCCGTTGGTTTCGGCATTTGGGTCTCCATCATGTGATCGACAACTGCCCTACACGGTCATGTGAACGGAGTCTGCCACTGTTTTTTCTGCCCAGCCTGTAGGCAAGAGCCAGACTCCTGAAAGACTCTCCGGTGGCAAGGAATCTGTAGGAAATATATAATTTGTTTAACTGGTGTACAACATACATGAGTTATTGTTACTTTAAAGAAAAAAATCTGTTATTCAATTATCTGGCAATTTTATGTCACACAGTTGTGAAGTGCCAAGGTCGCTGGAAGGACCTAAGGGACCAATTTTCCAAAAAAACTTTAAAACCACGGAGTGGATCGGCAGCAGACCCCAAAGGAGTGGAAAATACACCCAAGCCCTGTCTTTTCTTATTCCCCACCTTCAACCCAGGAGGTACAGTGCAAACACTGGAAGGCAGTGATGGCTCACTGATTCCCAGCGCACATATTTTACATATAGCACAAGTTCTAAAATAACTGAAATGATTTCTCATTTTAAGAATCAGCATACATTTACCTAGACTATAAATCATTGTGCATGTCATTTATGCTTTAGCTCTAGAAGCAACCTAGACCAAGTTGAAGATTGGGAGGCATTGGACCTGAGCCATGGAGAGGATGTGCGGGAGGAGAATGACCATCAACCAGATCAGCATTCTCAACCTGGTTCTTCAACCAACAGGGTAGGGCTGTGCAATTGTTTTCCTAACCTAATAAATATTTGTGTTAAATAATTGTAATTTCAATGTTGACTCAAATAATTGTGATTATCATTCTTTTCCATAATCAAACAGCCCTACAGCAGACCTGCTGCACGAAAGAGGGCCTCAGCACCTTTGGAGTCTTTGGAGGATAGGCGGCTATGGTCCAGGAGCCTCCACAGCACATGCACCATCGTGTGCCACAGGAGGAGTATGAGATGTTACATTTTGCCCTCAGTCTGGTGCCCTTGCTGAACAAATTAAGTGGCTGGGGTAAGCTGAGGGCAAAGATTGCTCTTTTAGAAGGGCTCCAGGGTGTCCATGATCTGGACCAAGGGCGCCAGCAGGCACAGATGCAGGGCCCTGGTCTAATTAGGCCATGGGATCAGACATCCCAGCCATCCCACCAGAGCCACCAGCCATCCCACCAGAGCCGCCAGCCATCCCACCAGAGCCGCCAACCCCAACTATTATATGCACCACCCTCACATGCACAGGCACAGAGGTACAGACCAAGTGAGGAGACTTGGGGGGAATGTGGTGAGAGTACTGTGCCCTCACCCATTCCTCACTACACAGACTTATAGTGTATTAATAGTGCAATAAATTGTCTATTTAAATCAATATTTCCTTCGTGTTTCTCTGTAACTTGTCAACACCTAAGCCCATGCAGTTTGTCTGAAATTGATGGAGTAAGTAAAGGCGGTGCAATGCCCCCCTGGGCCTTGAGCCTCCAAATAGAGGCCCATTGAGGACCACCCTGCTCTCTCCCCAAAACCATAATAATCATGGCAAAAGCTTGTGTGTTGGCCTACCTCAGTGTAACCACAAGTCTTTGCTTGGGTTCGACTGCCAGTCTGTAATTGGTGCCTGTCGCTGGAGATCTGCACCAATCACTGACAGGATGTGGTCCATCTGCGTTGGTGTCATACGAAAATACGATCGATGGGTTGCAGCGTTAAAACGCAACTCCTCCGCCAGGTTGTAAATACCCCTTGCTGTCGCCTGCGCTGGTTTGATTGCAGTCACCCAGGTCCGTTTCCTCTTTTAATCCTTTGGAGGATACAAGTAAGGCAAGTGCCTTCCTCCTATTCACTGTAGGCACTGTAAAACAACTCTCTTGTGGTTAGATTGCACATCTGTCATCTATGCTAGACTATCTGCAACTAGCCTGTCTGTCATTAACAAATTAATCAGTTAGTTAGTATCACACAAACATACGTTTAAAACAACTCTGTAGAGGTTAGATTATTCACAGCTTTTCATCTATGCTAATATGTCTGCAACTAGCCTTTCTGCAATACCGAAGTTTTACATAACTTGCTATATATCAAACCTACTTAGTCAGACTAATATTATATTGATCTTTGACGTGGAAGCTGGTTACCCTAGCTATTTCATTTGCAACTAGTTCGTTTGTATCAAATTAGTTAGTTGGTCACTTACCAACGTAACTTTGTATCAATGGTTTATGGTTTATGTCCGTTGATGGTTGCTTGGTAACTATGTCTAGCTCAAATTTAACGTTATACGAATGTAGTTTGATTTACGGGTTGCTGTAGACTTAATACTTACCCATGTTACTCTGATCCAGATGAACTGGTGCCGATGAACTGTGGTTTATAAAATATATAAACACAGATCAAAAAAGATAAAGGAGCCATTTTTAACGCGTCCAGCGTAGCTGGTTAATTTAATTTTCCGCTTGGTGAACGTTCTATTTCCGCACGGCAGAATTTCTGCGTCTGGTGTAGCCGTAGCGTCAGGGTGGACTACCTGATACCCCAGAGCTGTGCAGGGATTATTCTGCCATGTGCCCCATGCTCCCTAACTGTATAAGACTGGTGATTACAAGTCCATCCTAGTTGGGTTTCTTGTGACCCGCCCTGATCTTGTCAAGGTAGGAGTCTCTGGAATGACCCTGATGTGGAGTTTGTTTCTTCGTAGACTTCCAGAGGGTAGGTCAACGTTGTAAGATCTTGGTGTTGGAGCGGGGCCACTGACAGTTCCAGACTGGCTTGTGTTTTTCACCCAGACTCTTTGTCTGCGTGAAAGAGTCTGGGTGACACACACACACACACACACACACACACACACACACACACACACACACACACACACCTCTCACTGTCTGAGGTCTTGTCTATCTTTTGTACAGTGTCTTTTATTGAACCAGAAGGTTTGTTTCTCCTCCATGCCTTGATCCTTCTTTTTGAAAGCCTGGAGGTCAGGCCACTTAGGCTGTAGTTTGTCCTGGCTAAGGGGCCAAAGGTGGTCTGATATGCCGACCCATCAACAGCTGTGCTGGGGATGATCCATGTGACAACGGGTAGCCCTGTAAGCCATGAGGGCCTTGTGTGGATCCTCTCCCTCCCCATGAGAGATTTCACCGTCCGCACAGCTTCTTTCAGCTTCCTCGTTGCTCTGCGGATAACGGGGGCTGCTGGTCACATGGCTGAAGTCATATTCTTTAGCGAAGTCCGGTGAACTCAGTTGCTGAGAATTGGGGGCAGTTGTCCTGTGACGACAGTCTCCGGGACTCCCATGGTGTGCGAATATGGCATTCAACTTCTCCTTTACATGGCCTGTGGTGGGGAGGTGAGGTTGGCTACTTCAATGTAGCGTGAGAAGTCAATTACCACCAGGTACATTGCGCTCTTCCACTGAAAAATATCTGCTGCAACGCGCTGCCATGGTCTAGCAGGTACTGGCGTCGTCAGCAGTGGTTCTGGTGCATTGTGAACTTCTTTTGCACAGATTACACAGTTTTCCACTTTCTGCTTTATGTGTTTGGTCAGACCTGGCCACCATACAGACTGCTTTGCTCTGGCGATGCATTTTGTCATGCACTGGTGACCTTCATGAATTTTGTCGAGCAATCTCCTCTTGCATAGTACCTGGGATGACGAGTCTTTTGCCCTTTATTAGCAGTCCGTCTGCTACTAGCAGATCCTGGCGATACTGCCAGTACTGTTGAAGTTCTGGTAGGGAGAGCCTTTCTGTTTCGGCAATCCTGTCTGCACCATGTTTTTGAGTCTTTTGCAGACATCATCTGTGTCCTTTGTGGCTCTGATCTGAACCAGTCTCCCCTCTGATGCAGATAATTGTTCCACTATGTTGTTGTTGTACAACCTGACATCTGTTTCTGCTTTTCCTCCTCTGTAGGCGCGGTTTGGATTGGAGCACTGGAAAGTGCGTCTGCTGTTACTAGATTTTTCCCCGGCACGTGTTCAATTCTGTATGTGAAGCGTAGTCGCAGTCTGAATCTCAGAACGCGTGGGGGCAAATCATCAAGGCCTCTGCTGCTCAGTAGGGTGATGAGGGGTTTGTGGTCTGTCTGTATGAGAAAGTACATCCCCACTAGATAAGACTGAAAACGCTCACAAGCCCATGTCAAACGCCAGCGCCTCTTTTCAATCTGGGCGTATCTACGCTCTGCCTCTGTTATGCTGCGTGAGATGAAGGCAACTGGACGCCAGTCCTCTGACGGTACTTTCTGAGACAGAATCCCTCCGAGCCCAAATGAGGAAGCATCTGCTGCAACTTTTGTGTCTCTGTTCGGGCAGTACTGTGCAAGGACAGCGGGTGAGCTCAGTTCTCGACGCAACTCCTTGAATGACCGCTCCTGCACGCTCCCCCAGGCCCAGTCATTGGGCCTGGGGGAATGATACTGCTGTGGGCCATCATACATGTTATTTGTGGTTCTTGCCACCTTTTAGACGCCATAGTTCTAGTACTAGGCTGAGGCTGC
The DNA here is from genome assembly GCF_902167405.1 of Gadus morhua. NCBI lineage: Eukaryota > Metazoa > Chordata > Actinopteri > Gadiformes > Gadidae > Gadus > Gadus morhua. Next base: position 12,698,313 of record NC_044048.1, on the reverse strand, counting down.
TTCCACCACGTCTCCCCAACGTGACGTCATCGCCGAATGGCGTTAGAAAACACCCGTTACTGCCAAAAACGCCAAAAACTGGACTTTAACACTATTTTGGAGACATTTTATAAATGATATAGTGCTTTATGTACTCATTAATCAAAACTTCCGGTTAACCTGCACGTAGGCCTTTAAGTCTTATAAAAGTACAAAAGTAAAAATAACAATGTAATCATATTTGCAGCTATATTTTATTTGTAGTAATTATAATTGTAACTAGAACTGCAAGCAGTTATGCAGGGGTCCAAGAAGTGTGCATTTCGCCGGCACAACGCGACAAGAAATGTGCGTTTCGCCGGCACAACGCGAAGCATGTGTTCAAAACGCTACCCTGAACCTGTGGATACAAAGGATTTGACTGTGGTAGGAGTAGCGAGAGTCAGTGTAGCGTTTTCGCGGCGAAATTTTGTAGAAGATATACAATTTCCTCGTTTATTGCGCCCCCTAATGGCGAATTTTTCCGAATTTTTTATCGAACGACGTTAAGGTTAACACCAACATGTGTGTAAAATTTGGACTCGATCCGATGTCTAATTTTGGATTTCTTTGGATTTTTGATATTCCACGTCTAATTTAGCTAATAAACCAATATTCAAAACGCTACCGTTTCGTCGTCAAAGGTCGCATCAAAAAAGTGTTTCATGCATTCTTTGCGTGTGCGTCTGAAGATGTCGTGTGCAAAGTTTGGTGTTGATTGGTCAAGAAATGTGGGAGGAGTAGGGAAAAAAACATGTTTTGCGGTTTTCGCGATTTTGCGAAAAAAATTATAGACGCAAATGGGCGTGGCCTATGCCAAAAGATGCAGCAGACTCCAGTGAATATGTGGGTACAAGTTTTTGACTGTGGGAGGTTCGGTGTGGGAGTTATAGCCCCAAACGCGTATTCCTTGGTATAGCGCCACCTAGTGGCCGGCGTGTCTGGATTTGGTCGTCTGCTTAGAACTCAGGGCCCTGGATCTAGTCATGCCAATTGGCGTGTCGGCACCATTTACGGTTTGGGCTGTGGGCACACTTTTAGGATTAGCATGTCGGAATAATAATAATCCTTACAAAAACAATAGGGATCCAACCTGTTGGCTTGGACCCCTAAAAAAGCACATAACATGATTAGACTATATTCTGATACGTCTAAACTGTGTGACTGTTGTCTTGAACCTCTCTGCTGAATTGCAGGGTTCTGTGCAGGCATATTCTAGCAGCGCTGTTGGAAATATGTAGCGTGAAAACATGAAGACAGAACAGTGACCAAGGTGGAGGCTCATCCAGACTGTGTGTGTGATAAAAAACAGGACGCACATATCTGGGGCCTCATGTACTAAGGTTTGCGTACGCACAAAAAACGTGGCGTACGTCCTTTTCCACGCTCACGTTCAGATGTACAAAACGTGAAATGACCGTAAAAATGTGCGGTCCCCACGCCAGCTCCAGAGCTGTCGTACGCACGTTTCTACAGCTATTGTTCCTTTGGCGACCACTTAGAGGTGACGCTGGGAAACTGGGAAAAAAGGTTGAAAACAATGACTCAGAGTGATTTGCACATCAGAGACACACTAATGAACAATTAACACACCTTGCAATTATATGGGTGGCTATAAAAGCATGCGCAATGGATGAAGAAAATTGTTTTAAAATGGCTGCGTTAGCGTTGTTAGAGGACATCGCAAATGGTCAAATCCGAAGGGCGCTGGAGACGCCGGGGCCGACGGAGGAGACGCAGGGGCCGACGGAGAGACGCCGGGGCCGACGGAGCAATCCGTGCCTCTCCTTGCTTGTCATATTAAAAAATAAAAAATTAAGTTAATAAAACACGAGCTCAAAGTCTTTAATATCCTGGCATCTTTACGCACGGACTTATGTGTATTGCAAGCAGCCAATTGTATGACCAGTATAATTACAGCATTTATGACTTCAGCATATTTTCCTTGGGGATGATCGGTGTCCCCTTCATGGGCTCCCACCACTCCGGTGAGAGCTGTGTCACCGATCAAAGCGGCCCCTCTCAAATCGAAGGGGGAGAGTTCCCCCACTCCCGTCCCCCCACCTGTTGCGGTCACGCTTCGGCGGTGGGCAGAAACCCTCCGCTTCACCTCCACCTTGAGGTCTTGACCACTTTTTTTTAATTTCAGAGTGTGTGCGCTGCTGAGACCCCACTGCATTGACGGCCTCGCAAACACACTCCCACTCACTTCTCTTTTGTTTTGCAGTTATCCCTGTTGACAGGGTTCCAATAGCATATGCTTGCGCATTTCTACCTCGTGGAGCAAAATCTCGAGCTCAGACTCCGTGAAGTTTCGTTTTTTGCCTCTGTTCATGGTGCCAGGTGATCGGATTAAGAGGTGAATCTCAGGTCCAGAGGCCTATTTAAATGAAATTGCATATTTAAATGAGGGCGTGGACAGGGAGGAGTTTGGCACCTCGGCATGTGCGCTCAATTCCACGTTGATCGAGATGTACAAAAGAAACGTGCTTGGATCCATGCGTTCGCACACTTTGATACATCTGAATTTATTTGTGCGTAAGACAGTTTCCTGGGTTTTGGCGTACGCCAAGTTTCAGTATGAAATCCACCGCAAGTCCTTAGTACATGAGGCCCCAGATCCTTTCACTTTCAGTAAGAGATCCAATGAAAAAAAGAAAGAAATTCAATAAAGAAAAGACAGGAATAAACACCACTGGGATTATTTAAAAATAAAATCATTCAAATATAAACAAAGCAAATGTAACTGAATAAAGACTTTTGAGGAAATGTTTTACATTCGCTTGAAAACGGATATAAAAAAACGTAGAACATATCTCGTTAATAGGGGAAGAAAAGAGAGAATCTGAAGAGTGTGCAAAGGAACAAAGCATAGGGACCTCTGGGTTAATGGTAAAATACCTTTTGAGCAGACAGTGAAAAAGCATTAAAGGCATTCTATGGGGATCACATCATTCGCACTAGTGCACAGGGAGTTCAGAGGGCCAAATATAGATTAGCACTTGACCTTCCAGTGCATTAAAAGTCATTAGCACAATGCAGAAATCAATTTAACAATTGGTGACCATTAACAGAACGCCACGATATAAGTGTTTTTCGCTGATGTGTTTTTTCTTTTCACTTCTTAAATAAAGATAAATAGTTTTGATTTGAATATGCAATTATACTGCAATTATATTGTAGACAGTGTCGATTGCCTCACTGGAGGTAAACAAACCAAAAAGTCATGCATACAAATAAATGCATTCAAGTCATTAGTTCATTATGTGTTGTGCCGTCTATTTCTAGCTCATGTTTTAGGAGATAATTGAACTGCACCCGCATATGTTTTAGCTTGGACTGCTTCCACATTGTACCTCGGTATTAGCTCCATCTGCCCAGATAAGAGGTAGACAGATAGCTCTGTGTCCCCTTTTAAACACTTAACCCCAACAGAGCCCTCATTGTCCGGCCCCCTCAGGCGAGCTGAATGATAGCCGGCAGGGGAACATCCACTCAGCTATTCACAGTCGCCAAGTCACAACTTCTGCACAATGTTCTTTCTCTCTAAAGATCTTCAGGAAATCAAAAGTGTGTGTGTGTGTGTGTGTGTGTGTGTGTGTGTGTGTGTGTGTGTGTGTGTGTGTGTGTGTGTGTGTGTGTGTGTGTGAGACTGGGACAAAGATGCAGCTTGTTTGGATGTTCCTCCATTCTTCCATGGAAATTGCAGCTTGAGTGCGTACACAGGAAGAGGTACTGAACCCGGTCTCCTCCCATGCCCTTTGGCACGATTACTCATCACAGCTGGTTAACAGTACCGTCTGCAGACACATTTAATTCAAAGCTAATATCAGACGAAAGTTTAGCTCGCTAAATCGTCCCTGCAGATACTTCCACTTCTCTTGCCTATGGAGCACTGGCTAGGCCATATGTGCGTAATATGTTTTTTTGTGCGTGTGTGTAAGTGTGCTCAAGTGTTCAGGAAAGGGGGAAGGAAGTGCAGAAAGGCAGAGGGAGAGAAAGCGGCGGAAAGAGAGAGATTCTTGGCAGAGGCACAGAGCAGAATCCCAGTTGGAGTTGCCGCTCCTTAATGGAGCCAGTGAAACACAAGGCTTTGGTATGCTAACACTACTGTCGCTTAGCCGCCAGACGCGCGCACAAACACACACACAGACACAAGCACTCTCTCTCTCACACACTCTCACACACACACACACACACACACACACACACACACACACACACACACACACACACACACACACACACACACACACACACACACCACACACACACACACACACACACACACACACACAGTTCTCGTGTCCGCCCTTTTATTAATTCATCGACATCCCCAACCCTGAGTGCTCTGAGGCTTTGATGCTCACACCAGCGGCACCAGTGCTGTGTGTGCACACGTGTATCAGCATGCACCCTCTCCCACGCATGGGCCTGGAGCCCTCATATAAAAACTCCATCCCACACTAAGTTGTTTGTCCATTTTTGTCCTTATCCATCAAGTTTACTCACTTTACTCACACTCACTCACTGTGTGATGTTTGAAGCATTTGTTCAGTGGTCCCCGACGTTCCCACACTAAGTTGTTTGTCCATTTTTGTCCTTATCCATCAAGTTTACTCACTTTACTCACACTCACTCATTGTGTGATGTTTGAAGCATTTGTTCAGTGGTCCCCGACGTTGGGGTCTCGACCCCACTTGGGACTACTCTGATATGTAAATTACGTTGCAGGAGAATGCTGACATAAGTTATAGATATTTAATGATCCATTTTATTCCTGTACACACAAAAGGACTGCCTCATCATTCATAGCCATGAGCAAATGCGTGAGTACAGCAATTTGATTATGTTCACAAGGATATTGCTATATGGCATAAGTTGATTGGGTAAAAGCTATTTGTGTGCAAGCATAAAAGTCGGGGGATGGGGTCGCAAGCATTTTCAGAGCTAGAAATTTGGTCTAGGGCAAAAAAGGATCCATTTCATTGGACAGTCTGTATGTGAATATTAAGTGTTCTAATTTGAGACCCGAACACATTTTTTCATTAACAAAAACAAAAAACATTACGATTCTGAATAGCTAACAAAAAACGCTAATTTTAAACTGGGCTTTGACAACAAACTACAAATTGTGGTTTACAATTGATTTAGCCCACAATTTCAAGAAGGCCTCATCTTTTTTCTGCTGCCTGATTTGCCAAATCTCCCTGCACCCAAGATATGCATCACTACCTACCAACTAATGCTTAAAAAATATAACGACATCGGTTTTGCCTTTCAGTGAGTTTGCATCCATGACTATATGAAAATGAGTGCTGAGCATTCCGCACCATACTGTGGGTTGAAGGAAGGAAGGAAACCATTACACAAGCTTTCATACATAATGTCTCTTCAGCCCCCTGTATATTTGTGAAAATATCTCTATGTTGTGATACAATTATCTTATAAAAAATGATTGGCTTACCCAACTGTGCCTACCAATTAATACAAAAAAAAAGAGTGCATAACTGTTTCCTTTACCCATGCCTATAGCATATTGGACTATTACTGAGCCTTTCAATGTGCTGAAGGTAGGATATAAAATCTATAATCTGTGGGTTGTTTGTTATCTGCACCTGCTGCTGTATGAGCCAATTTCCAAGCTCCTCTCTGAATGCTCAATGACATGTTTTAACCATGGCATTATCATCACTCCTCCACCGGTGCAGGAATGCAACACTCCTCAATGGTGGAGTAATTTCAGGGGGGGGAGCAAAGAGGAAGGGAGCAGGGAGGAAGGGAGAAGGGGAGGGAGGAAGGGGCTGTTTCTTTGGGACCGTTTATCTTCAAAATATTCCTCTCTTTGCGACTCTCAAATCTTACCTGCAGCAGCTTTGAAATCCCTGGTCTGCTAAATCCAAACAGGGAAATGTATTGATCAATTTAAAGTTGATTATTTGTATCAAAGCTTTATCAAAGATTGATTAAAAGGAACTCAGTTTACTTTGATAAAAATGTTGTTTAACCATGGTTTGGTCATCAGATATTTTCCCGTCTTGACTGGGCGTGGCAGTAGGACTATATGGTATGTTGCGGTTTAATAGACATCAACTGTTTCTAACTGCTGGGCAAGCCCTGTGTCATCCCTTGATAATATTAAAAATGTATAATTGAATTGCGCGCTCAAAGCAGGCCACCTTATGACACCTAATAAACAAAGCTGTCTGAATGAGTTGGAACATTCCAGAAGGAGACGCAACAATTTGTGCTGCCAGGTGTTGCTCATAACACTAATTATGACACGTAAGAAGCATGAGGATAGCTATTAATTATGGTTTCTCCTACTACAAACACAGGTGTCACTCAATGGTTATATCTATCTATAACAAAATCTATATCGATATCTATATATATATTATATCTTAACATGGTATGGGGTTGACACATGTAAAAGGCAAAACACATGACCAATTGTGCAGCTGGAGGGAGTGAAACGGTGCTGTGGCAAACACATGTAGACTTTTTGGGGCTCGGTGCACAGGCGTACCTCGTTTTCCCTGATGACGCCCACAACAGCAAAGACATGCTGGCGGGCGGGGCGTGACAGCGTTGCGTTTCATATGTTTCTACCGTGGCCAAGAACTTCAAGAACTTCAAGAACTTGGCTGCATGCCCTGCAAGCCATCAAGCACATACAACCCCACCACCCCACGCACGCACGCACGCACACACACACACACACCCCCCTCACCGCAGCCGAACCACATCTCCGCCTCAGCCCACTTTCAGCCCCGCCCCCACCGTCCTTTGTCTCTGCTCATCTTTTTTTCTCTTTGATGACTTCTCTTCCTGATCCACTTCTTGTTTGTCGTTTCAGCAGTTTTCCTGTTATCTTCCCCTCAGCCCGCATACTGACGGATAGTTTGTCCCATTCTGCCCCTCACTCTCCAACACCCCCCACCCCCACACCCTCTGCCTTGCTGTATTAACATCCTTCTCCCCATTGTCCCCAAGCTGACCATTCAGCAATAATGGGCTGCACTACAGTCTGTTGTTGTTTTGAGTTGAAAAGAATAGGGTAATATATATTCTATTAATTTTCCTAAATTGTAATTTAGGTTGCTTATATTACAGCGTATGTCGGTATAATATTCTAGAGTTGTAATGAGATGGATGAGAAATGTTTCATTTGCATATCTGCGACTGATAGGCATGATGGATTCTCCGAACCAATCGGGGTAGAGATGCCCTGATTGGTCAGAAATCGATATGAACTCAGGTAGACACAGAGTCACAGCACATTTCACTTAATAATAGCCTGTGTGGTTGAATATGTACTATTTGTAGTTAGACAAAACTGTTGAAATATTGCAAAGGCAAAAAGTGTAAAACTATTAGCATCAAAATATAATAATGTAGCAGAATGGCCCATTTCAGAACAATATATATTATATTATTGAATTATATACTATTACTATTTATGCATTAATGGGTTCATCACTTTAATGCTGTAAGTGTCACAGGTGGAGCTAATTAATCGTTGCTACGTGGGCCCATTGAGCCAGACTTTATTTGTATATAGTCATATAAACTTGATTATTTTACCTGAAGGTAAAGAATCACCTGAAGGAGTATGCTTCCCCTAGCTGCCACTAAACTAAACCTAACACTAACCCTAACCCTAACACACCTATAACTATAGCATCTTTAACAGGGCTCTTATATATACACCCTTAATGATTCACCCCCTTATCAAAGATTTCCCTTATTCTTCACAAAGGAAAAATTCCCTTCACGTAATCATTAGCTTATAGATAACTCAAAGTCAGAATTCTGAGTCAGAATGGCTTTCAGATCTGATCCTTCCGCATTCTCAGCACTAACTCCATGTGATCATTAACTCTCCAAACCAGTCTACTGTACTCTCTGTAGGGTTTCGACAATCCCGGGCTCTATGATTAACTGTCAGACACTTCTAATCAAAGAGGGATGCTCCCACTGCAAACTATATGCTGATGCTCTGGGAATTCTGCAGCGTCTGCTTCCCGATTATGACAGCATTGGCCATCAGTCGTAAATCACGTTTATGCCTTTTCAGATCGACCATGGATGAGTCTAAACCAAGATACTTATGTGCAGTGAATACAAACAAGCATTAGTTAGCATCTTTTAAGTAGTACGTGCATCATTATTCAACCACAGTCCTTATGAAATGTTGGATTTATTCATCATGCCGACAATGGATATCAGAACTCAAAGTCTTTGTTTTGACCATTTAGTGACGTTAAAGTGTCTACTTCCATGTCTATTGTCATGTCTGCACGGGTGCAACATCATACATTCAAGTCAAAAATAATGCACAGCACTCCAGCTTGTTGGATTACAATACAATTGCCTCCTACCATGCAAATGTGTTTCCACTGTCCCCTGTTGGTGAGTTTGGAAACTAACAAATAAAAAATATGCCTTTGCATGAATGACACAATATGTCAACAGAGAAATAATTTTTCAATTTTATACAAGTGGTAAACAAAGATTTATAAAAATGCATAGCACCAAGTTGACATACAGTATGTTTAAAGGATTGAGTGTGCTTGCCAGTACAAACCCATAGCAGCTTATTAGTTCCATAGCATTCGTGCTGTTGTGTTATTTCAAACGTCTTTAATAGAAACAGTTTAACATTTTAACATAGCATTTGCTTCACATAAGTTAAAATAAAAGTTGAAAACAAATAACGAATGAAAACAAAACATAGACGATCAAAGGAAAACATGACAAATGCCCTATTGAATAAAAACTCCAGTAAAAGCTATACACCCAGCTATACAACCATAGGGTGTCTCTCCCAAATCTGTTTGTGTCTGCCTTCCATTGTCTTCCCCCTCCTATCAATTCACTGAACTGAAACCCAAGACAGCTGGGCAATCTAGGCCAGGGGGCTTATAGGCATTGGCTTTCACTGGCCCGGCTGATTTGTATCTATGCAGACAGGGTGGAAGAGAGTTGAAGAAAGGCTGTTGAATTCTCTCGAGCCGAAAGAGAAGAAACATGTTTTTTTTGTCCCGCAACAAAGATGCTACTTGTCTCCGTTCTGATTGGACGCCACGTTAGCCGCACAGTCTTTGATCTCGCCCTTTAGCTCGGCGAGCTGTTCCGAGTGGTCGGACAGAGTGCCGCTCACCTGGGCCAGGTAGGAGTCCGAGTGTCTCTCCAGCTCCGCCCGGATCTTCTCCAGGTGCTCCGCCAGCTCTCCCAGGCTGGAACACTGGCCCTCCACCTGGCTCACCCGGCTGTCTACGTCCTTCACCTCTTTCTGAACACCCAGCGTTGAGCTCCTGCACCCCTGGAGCTCCCCGGACAGCCTCCTCCTCAGGGCCACGAGCTCCCCCTTCAGCTGGGCGAGTCGCCTCTCCCCCGCCCCGAAGGCGGTGGCCTGGTGGCCGACCAGCCGGGCGATGCCGAGCATTTGGTTGGACAGCTGGTTCTCCCTCTGCTCCCAGGTCGTGTTGGCGTGACCCACTTCCTTAGCGATGTAGCTCACCGAGTCTCTCAGGCCCTTGAGGGTGCGGTTCACAGAGTTGATGTTGACCTTGAGCAGGGTGATCTCCCCCTGGACCGAGCCCTCCGTCTCCTCCTGGGCGATGCGGAGCAGCAGGTTCCGCAGGGTGCCGTTCAGGCGGTCCAGCTGGTCAGAGTGCGTGTCCAGGCGGCCGCTCACCTTCTTCTCCACCTCCCCGCACTCCTCCTCCGCCTGGGCCCCGCTCACGCCCGCCGCCACCGGGCTGGAGGGCGAGCAGGAGGAGGTGCAGAGGAGCTCCAGGTCTATCAGCTGCTTCTGGAGGCCGTCCAGGTCCCCCTCCACCCTGCGTCGCACCGACTCGATCTCCGTCTCCAGCGCCGGCACCACGTGGCCCTCCAGCAGGGCGGGCGCGGTGGCGTTGCTGAGCTCCTCCACGGCCACAAACACCCTCTCCTCCAGGGTCTTCAGCTTCTCCTCCAGCATGGTCTTGAAGCCGTCCAGACCCCCGGGGACCGCGGCCAGGCCGTCCAGCCCGCCGTCGGTGGCGTTCAGGCGGCCCTCCATGTCCACCAGGCGCGCCTCGATGAGGGTCTCCACGTGGACGCTGTGGTCGCTGAGGGCTGTCTGCAGCTGCCTCTGGGACTCGGTCAGACCCTTGACCGACTCCTCCAGGAGGAGAACGCGACGGGACAGGCTGTTCACCTGCAGGGATAGTTCAGGTCCATATCAATCGGCTTCATCACGGCAGCATTCTTCGATGGCTCATTTAAACATAGCCATTATCGATGCTCGATTACTGCATTCATAATCACTAGTTGGGTTCAACGGTTGAATCTAATGACCTTTATCTCCCTAAAATTAAAAAACATGGGTGTCCTGTCATTTCATACAAATGTTTCCATTGCAGCTTTCCCAAATAATAACAAACAAATGGCAATTTCAAGAATCGTGTCTACACATGTATGCCCCCGGTGGACCTGAGCGGCGTAGCTACCTGTCCGCAGCAGCTCTCGGTGAGAGTGAGACCCTGGATCTGAGCCTGCAGGGTGCCCAGCTCCTCCCTGATGCCCGTCTCCCTGCCGTCCAGGGACTGCTGCATCTGCTCCTGGCCATCCACGTGCTCCCTCTGGCACTGCCTCTGCACCGCCACGATCCTCTCGTCGCAGTGGCTCTCCAGTCCCGTGAGTCGCCTCTCGAAGCCGTCCAGGATGTCGGCGCGCACACCCGCCAACTTGGCGTCCAGGATTTCCTCCAGGAGGACGGAGGCCCTGGACCCCGGGACGGGCCTCCCGCTCGCCGCTTCCATCAGACTCTTGAGCTGGCCGTCGTGTCCGAGAACCATTCCCTGTGGAGGCACGGGAGGAGATCAAACACGGCTCAATCAGCCATCTCCTAGCTTTAACAATGGGAGTTCATTGGTTCCGGTCCGTGTTCTCAACTTTTACAAAATTCATCAGCTTTTTCCAACTTAAATTTAAAGACTTATCAAGGTGCATTTTTTAACTTGTAGATCCCAGTAATGAAATAAATAAATTGACTGAATAATATAAAGGTTAAATAAATGTTCAACGTTCATGGTAAATGTATTGAAAAGGATTCTAACATTTCAAAAAGGCTATTAGTTTTATTGTTCACGCTGTTCACAACCAATCAACTGTCTCTATCAGAGTTTATTCATAGCCTAATAAATCTCACACTATCCATTCATGATCTACAAGCCCACAGACCTTTTGAACTAGGTTGAATGAAAAGGATTGATTGATAGAGCCAAAACATAGACATCATTAAACGATCATTACACGATAGCATTACCCCATTACACAGGCAGCATGTCGCCATACCTGGATCTCCTCCAGGACGTGCGCCTTGGCCCGCAGCTCATTCTTCACCTCCGTGACCCGGCCCTCCAGGTCTCCCAGGCCGGCGAAGCCCTCCACCCCGTCCAGCCGGCCCCCCGTCCCCTCGGGGAACACCCCTAAGCCCACAGAGGAGTCCACCAGCCGGGGGGAGTTGGCGAGGAGGGTGCTGAGGATCTTGGTGGTGTCCTCCCTGAGGGAGGTCCGCATGCGGTCCTCCAGGCTCACCACCATCCCGTTCAGGGTGTCCAGACCCTGGGTCAGGCGCCGCAGGTTGTCCTCCATGCGGTCCAGCCTCTCGCCGCTCACCCCGGACCCCCCAAACCTGCTGCCTGCACAGAGGACACATACAGAAACAGAGGTCAAAGACAGAGACAGAGGTCAAAGACAGAGACAGAGGTCAGAGACCGAGACTGAGTTCAAAGATAGAGACAGAGGTCAAAGACTGAGGTCAAAGACAGAGACAGAGGTCAAAGACAGAGACAGAGATCAAAGACAGAGACAGAGGTCAGAGACCGAGACTGAGTTCAAAGACAGAGACAGAGGTCAAAGACAGAGACAGAGGTCAGAGACCGAGACTGAGTTCAAAGAAAGAGACAGAGGTCAAAGACAGAGACAGAGATCAAAGACAGAGACAGGGGTCAAAGACATTGACAGAGTTCAAACACAGACACCGAGGTCAATGACGGAGACAGAGGTCAAAGACAGAGACAGAGGTCAAATACTGAGACAGGGGTCAAATACAGAAACAGAGGCCAGAGACAGAGACAATGGTCAAAGAAAGAGGCCGAGGTCATGACGGAAACAGAGAACAAAAGGTGAGATGGTGGGCGTTTATTTGGAACGTAGTGACAAGGGTCTAAAATCCAAGCCAAAAGTAGTTGGGTTCAATCACCATTGTCCGCAGCCGACTTGTAGGCATCCCTGGGCAGGATGCATCCTTAAAAAAGGCTTTGCTAAATTGTAAAACTGTAGGAACTTATTACACTGCTATTTCACCAAAATACATTAATGCCCTCCTCCCAGCCAATTAGATTCAGGCATTCTTAAACGAAATGGAATAAATACATTATTATATTGCTACAAAGTAGTTTGTAAATAATAGGACTGTTTTGAAAGCATCCCTATGTCCTCACCTTGGTTTGGTTTCCCATTGCCATGTATGCTGGGGATGGGCCTGCCTGGCTCTATCTGGCCCTCTCCAGGTTTGTGGTCCTCGGTTGGTCTTGGACCATGGGGGTAGCCCCTCAGACCTGGTCGGTGAGGGGGAACAGCTCCCTTGGATGGGGGCAATGTGCCGTCAGGCAGGGGTGTGGAGCCATCGTGACAGTTTTCACCAGAGAATCCCGGACAACACCTCCACTCTAGCTCAGTAATGGTCTTGTGGCCGACCTTGTATGTGGGCTTGTAAAAGGTCCGGTACCTGCAGAGCACATGGAGAAGGCAACCAGTTAGCCTAAACACACATTAAGTTTGTATTCATAGTCGTAGCTTTTGTGCATTTATATGGATTCAATAAGAGCTCTGATCCAGGGAGAGTAAGTAAAGATGCAATGGGTAGATCCCATTACTGCAGTTAATCCATTGGATTAACTGTAGATTGGAGGGAGATAAAGACACCAAATTCAAACTAGATTTTATATTAAATTAGATAGAAAATCTTCAATTATATAGAAAGTATTTTGGCTTGTGGCTGCGTATCTATCTTGCTTTAGTTATTTTAAACAACAATCAGGTCACAATTCAAACATGCCTATTTCAATACTTGTCCATTTATTCCTAGAAAGAAAAAAATAACAGGGATGAAAATGATATAAGTTGTTTGTGTAGGCCCATAGCTTTTACAGGGATAGCAATCATAATAATAATAATAAATATATTATATAGCGCTTAATATGGTACTCTAAGACGCTTACAATAATTAGTTAATGCAATGCAGCAATGCATTAACGCTGACTCTCCCAGGTTTCACTCTGTTGGTAACACCACCAATAATCACAGATGTTTCCGCAGGGCAAAATCTTTTCCAAAGTAAACACCGTGGACACTAGAGGGCAGCAAATATGCATTGCTTCTTTTTAAAACGCGTAATGAGCTTGGGTTGAAAGGCGCGTACAACATGGTAAGGTAAATCATTGACTCAGAAATGTGTTTCTTAAAAAATGATATCTTAAATGAATTCTGCACAATGAAGTCTTTCTCAATTTAATATACATTTGTATTCAGACATTAGGGTTTTTCTTCACTCTTACATGACCACCGGACACTTCTGACCCCAGATGCACTTGGTGGTGTATTCTGCCTTCACGTAGGTGGCGACTCCGTCCTGCATGGTGCACGTGATGTTCCTCTGGACCACGTAGGCACAGTGGTTTCTGGAAGGAACACGATGAGCAAAGGCACTGTTTGGTATTTTTTTCTGTGGGACATATTAGCTAAAAGAAAACAATGAAAGGTAATTAAATATATCCACCAAACCCTATACGGCGTAAAACTGCCTGGACAAATTATCTCAAACTCAATTGGAAACTCAATGGGCAAACACTTGTGTTCACTCTTCCGCCTGCGTTTAAGATAAAGTACTTGCCCCCCACCACAAAAAAAAGTAAATATATTTATGAAGGCAGTATAATAAAGATCAAGACGTTCCAAATTGACATGGTTGGATGGAAAGGCCGAAAACAACAATACCGGGCATTTGTCCAGTGAATAATCAGTGTGAAGCTAATCAGGCTTGATTAGCTGCAGGTGGAGCATGATGACCTCTGGCACCACTGTGTTGTCTGTGGTTAAAACGTGACTTATTTTGCGGCCTTGGTGTTTGTGCCTTTGATTCTCTTGCTTGTCTCTCTCCTCCCTTCATTATTTTCAACGTTTGCACTACTAATGTTGTGTTTGTCGACTTAGTACAAGTACCATCCTTGTGGTTGAATCATTCTGGTTACAGGCCGCTGTAATCGCGCCGTAAGTAACCCAATAAAGGATCTGAGGCCGATCCAACAGCGGTTTGCAATCTGGAAGCGTGAGCTTGTGTGAGCTTGTGCAAAGCCACATAAAGCGTCCCCATTATAACTATTACAGCTCTGTTGTTGCGTCAGACTGGATGGGTGTGTGATGGTGTGTGATGGTGTGTGAGTGCGTGTGTGTTTTTGTGCATGTACGTATTTTTGTGTGTGTTTCTGTATCTAAGTGTGTACTTGTGTGTGTGCACGCGTGCATGCATGTTGTGTGTGTGTGTGTGTGTGTGTGTGTGTGTGTGTGTGTGTGTGTGTGTGTGTGTGTGTGTGTGTGTGCATGCATGTGTGTGTGTGCGTTTGTTCTTTGTGGATTTGGGTGTGCGGTGTATGCGCATGCCCCTGTGTCTCTTTCACACATGTTCTCCCTTCTTTTGCCAGTGCAGTCATAGCAACTGGTAACTGTTCCGTGGCCCTGTGTGCAGCCCAGGGAACGCACTGCGCTGTGCTCTTTAGACTTACATGTGAAGCATTTCTCCCATTCGGAGGGGAGGGTCCCCTAACACATTCAGCACTGAGCAGTACTCCACAGCTGTTACAGCACAAACAGGAGTGTTTCAATAGAGGCGTGTGGGGTGGGGGGCGGCCAATATGCCAACTCAACAGGTTCTAAGGGCTAGCAGATAGGGCAGTCTGTCTGTGTGTGTGTGTATGTGTGTGTGTGTGTGTGTGTGTGTGTGTGTGTGTGTGTGTGTGTGTGTGTGTGTGTGTGGGCAGGCATGTGATCTTATTTGTGTGTGTGTTTGTGTGTGTGTGTGTGTGTGTGTGTGTGTGTGTGTGTGTGTGTGTGTAGGAAGGCATATGATCTTATTTGTGTGTGTTTGTGGGGGTGTTTGTGTGTCTGAGTGCAAGTCCGTGCCCGTGTGTGTGTGTGTGTGTGTGTGTGTGTGTGTGTGTGTGTGTGTGTGTGTGTGTGTGTGTGTGCATCAGTGTGCGTGCATCTGTGTGCATGCATGTGTGTGTCTGCGCGTGCATGTTTGTGTGCATGTGTGTACGCAGGTGGTTGACACATGTTAATACGGGCTGGAAGCAGCGGCAGCGGTCGGTCTGACTGAACTCTTTCATACCAGACTGACAACCTGTTGCCAAATCATGTGCTCGTAAGTGGTAAGCCAGAATGTGGTGACTTGATGTGGTATTATTGGATGTTTTTAAAGTACTCAAGCATGACACATGTCACGTTTTGGTGAAGTGAACTTCACTTGAAAAATAAACACCACACAGAAGGGGCTGGGGGGTGGGGTGGGTCGGGGGGTGGGGGGGGGGGGGGGGCTTGGGGTGGCAAAGGGCGAAGGTTAACTCAATGTTATTCAGTGAATATCTTCATTCCTGTGAAGCGTTGGTCGACGAGCGTCTAGTGAATCTAGATTTAATAGCTTCTTTCCAAAGCATAAAACACAGGTAGTGGCTCAATGTGTTTGCACCGTGCGACTACCAGACCAGACACATTCAGGCACACAGAAACATTGTGTGTGTCTGACGCTGACATGACCAGCAGAGTCAAAACTGATCCCTTTTGTTTGACAGGTGCACATCTGGGAAGAGCTTTTGACCTTCAGACCAACAGAATGCCACGCATGCATGCACGCACAAACACACACACGCACTTGCACGCACACACACACACACATAGACACACACATACCAGAAGCAGACAGCATGGTGTGCAGGAATCCAGATGTACCAAAAAAAATGCTCCTCTCCCACTCTTAATATTTCTACATTTCTTCCTTTCACTCCCTTTTGCACCTAGACACTTAATACTCCACTCCATCATGCTATTTTAGCACGCTTTTATCACTCAAACCTGGGGGAACAGGTTTGTTTCACTTTTCTTTTGCTTCATATTTGCTTACACCAATCGTGTTGCTGGAGGAGGGGATCTATAAGGGACTAATTGACAATCAGAAACTCTGTCAGCAATAGTTATCTGTCTGTAAAGGTATTACATCAACACTGACAGTATCGACCGGTCACTGTAACTAATAAAATGCCATGGCATTATTAAAGTCCACTTGAGAAAGCTTCATCCACTTGCGCAAATGAGTTTTCATCAGTAGAAAGGAAACAAATAACAAAGCGTAATTCCGCCCCTTGCAGTTTCTGGGTTCGGGTCCAGGCTCTGTGCCGTCTCTGACCACAAGTTCTGCTATAACATATTAGGAGTGCTGGAGCTGAGATTAAGCACACAGAGCCCTTGCTGCTTTAGCAGTGAGAGTGTTTTGATGAACCCTCTCTCTCTGTATGCTACAGACTGGGGTCTGGGGCTGCCAGGGGTCAGGTGCTGTGCACTGGCAGAATAGGAGTCTATGAGAACTGAATGAGACACAGACATACTTGGATGGTTGTGATGAGCTGTAGGCAAGGCGCAACCTATGGTTGAATTGTGTGGCCTAGTAGATGCATTCACAAGTGTATTCAGTATGCATGCACACACAAGCATGCACAACTGAGTACACGTACACACAGACTCACACAGACAAACACACACAAACAAGCATGTTTACATGCACAAACACACATTCACAAACAAACACAAATGCATTCTGACACACACTGCTTTCACATTTGAAACAGATTGTTTTGAATGCTTTGAAATATGATTTTTATAGTGACAAGCATTTCCACATGCGAGTTTGATCACTCCAGCAGCACAGCTGCACACTATGAGGGTTGTGGAAACCAACACCAAAGTACAGCTTCTAGCTTGAATTAGCGCAATGATGGAGGACACACACAGAAAATATTTCCAGGAGCACGTGGGCCTCACTGACAGAGATCCCACCGCATCAGAGGTCAGCTTCACAGCATGGCAAGGGCAGACATCTGAAACTATCTGTAAGGGCATTAAGTGGTCACATGCAACCAAGAGAAAGGAACAGAGACATTAATAACAGTTGCTTAGGTGTTCTTTCTCTCCCTGTCTCTCTCTGCCTCACTTGTGCTGTGTGTGTGTGTGTGTGTGTGTGTGTGTGTGTGTGTGTGTGTGTGTGTGTGTGTGTGTGTGTGTGTGTGTGTGTGTGTGTGTGTGTGTGTTTGTGTATGTGCAAATGTGTGCGTATCTGAACATTTACGTTATTGTAAACAATAATGTATGCATGTGAGGGCAGATGTTAAGGTCTTGGCGTGCACGTAACCGGATTACTCATCGTTCTGTCTGTTATTGGGTTGTGCTGTATATCCACAGTGGGGGCTTATGGTGAGGTCACCTGTGGCTAGCCTGGCACTCCCTAGCTAGCCTGCGATGGAAGGTGCTCATGGTAACCCCTAAAGGAATATAGATGATCGATGGTCACGTTCCTGCACTGACACCCGTCTTCACCGGTGATATTTCATTCCATTCCGGTGATATTCAACACGCCGGCGGGAAATTAAAAAATAAAAGGCAGGGAAATGTAGTTTTTATGCGTTAGTCACACCTCATCTGTCAAGATGCAACTGGTTTAGGTTAGGTCTGTTGGGGTAGGGTGTTGCTCATCTCTCAGATCGGGTCTGTAGCTCGGGCTGTGACGAAACCACAGAGAACAGTCCAGTTCCAGTACAATCAAGATAGATAAAGGTACATGCAATCAATGAATACATCAACATATATATACATTTTTGTATACGTTCCTAGCCTGTGTCATCAGTCATTTATAATCTGCTTTTCATAATCTGGTGCTCTGAGATTGGAATTAAACTTGTTTTTGGGTATCAGAAAGCCACTAAACAAATCTTAGTAGTCTTTCAACAACCGTTAATATTATTTTTACAATGCACTTGAAAAAAAAAAAACGGCTGAGCAAAACATGAGCCCACCCTAGCCTCCCGGCAACGCCCACCTTTGTCACCCATCAAGGTAAATAAACTCAGTCCTTGTTCAGAGTGAGTAATGCCACCCCCCCCCTTCATAACACTAGGGCTCTCCATGCCAGAAGCCTGTCTCCAGACCGTGTCATTTTTTAACTCCAGGTCTGGTCCCTCTGTAAATATTTCCAGTATAAAGTTTCACTTCAGAAATCCCAGCACAGGGTTCCCCTCCTGGGAACAGCAGCATTCCCATCTCAAGATGCTCACATGGAGCGCTTTAGCACATAATATTGTTGCTTCTGGACCCGCCCTTTGTTGCTAGTGTCCAAACCAAATGCCCCACTCTCTCGTAGCGTTGGACCATCCTGTTGTATTTGTCTTATGTTAGTTGTTTGGATCCTTATATCATTTCATGGCCTTTCTTACACGTGTTCATGATGTTTCTGTCGTCACAATTTGCTCCCTGATAGTACTGCTTTGTCCTGCGTTGCGATTGGTGCTTTTGACGCTCCGGACCATGAAGCCCCGCCCCCCTTCACTCCTGCCCAGCTGGTCACCTGCGAGTTCCAGACTGTTTGATCCCAGACCCGGTACCGCCGGCCCGGACAGATTTATGACCGGGGGGGCGTCCCTTAAGGTGGACCGTGGAATCCATAACAGGTCATTTGACATAGCGACGTCATTTCTGTGGGCTAATAAATCTCCCAGGAGGCTCGCCGTTTCCTTCTATGGGTTTTTAATGAAACTCTATTTCTCTCTCTGGCAGGTCTCACGAGTCCCGGGGTGCGAGGTTGATTGACACTGTTGTTACTGCTAATTAACCGGGCAGTGATACTCCCAGCCCTAGGACCCAGGACCCAGAGGGATCATTCTGACAGGTGGAGGCACGAGGTCAACTTAGAGCCAGCCACGGCCATAGCTATAGGCTTTAAGGTTGAACTCCATATTTTGGGATTGAAACACCTGATGATGAAATGAGATCACTTGGATAGGAAACCCTGCCCTGTTGTGAGAGGAATAGAGTAGATCAGACGTTGTATCTGTCGTTCAGCCGATATAGTCATGTCCATTCTCTGTCGTCATGTTTTCTTCAGGAGTATGCTAAGAAGCAAAACCGCCAGTAGTAAAACCATTCCAATAACTTTGTTATAATCCTCTGGCATTTCCTGAGGTAAGAAATCTGCTCCGGGTAAGAAGTTCTGAAGGATTTTTTAAGAAACTGTAATACCAGTATTAAGTCAAGGAAATGCCAGGCTACTTATAATCGGGATCTAGCCGTCCTACTTGATTACTCTAAAGTCTGATTTGGAGGCTAATAACTGACTTTCAAAAAAATTCGACTGTCAGTTCCATTTAGCTGTTTTCACCAACTAAATGAGTGAGGTTTAAAACTCGTGAAACCAAATTCAAAGTCAAAGGCCGGATACTTTGAAGTAGGATCCAAAAGAGAAGTAAGGGCTAAGAGAGGGGAGCAAGAGCCTTAGATCTGGAACAGAAGAGCAGCCGTCGTCGACGTCAGCCTGTCGTGACCCTGAGCAGGAGATCGGCTGCTTGCTCTCCTTCCATCACACGCCCAACACAAACGTACAGCACCGACCCATGACCCACAACCCTTGATCTCCGCCAACCCCGTCACCTTTACCCCCCTTGACCTG